>NW_028280921.1:305000-593117 GCF_059751285.1 Brachycentrus maculatus
ATTGTAATTACGTTTTAGGATAGTATGTCGCTGTGAATCGACACGTGTAATAGCTGACATAATTACAGTAAATTGACTTCAAAGACAAACATTTTATTTGTTTTAGAAAAGTAATTGCATTGCGCAAAATTTTAATCAAAACATTTACGCAACATTTTAAAACCGATATTCAAGTTAAAAAAAAATATTAGACCAAACACCAAAATAAAATTTTGAATTTTAATGAACCCTAGAACAAAATAGATCAATCATTAGTCATTTTAAATAGAAAAAAACTTATCCAACACAATAATTATTCTCAAAATTTTATGTCCCAAAAGTATAACCATTTTCAAAAAACATAATTTTTTAACTCAATAGTCACCCTTCAATAAGGGTGAAAAATACTTGAATCTAAAGAAAAGTTCATCTTCGAGATACCAAAATGACTTAACAATGACAAAATGCAATACCATTAATTGCCTTATTTACATGTTAATTGAAAAAAATACACAAAATAAAATAAAATAAAACACAATAAAAAATAATGATAATAACAATAAATTATTTCACTCACAAATCCCTCTCCAAGCACAAGAGCTTCGTCTCTAGAAATGTCTATAAAAAGTATTAAATTATATTTGAAAAAACTATTGTAACTATTTCTTGATGGTTTTTCGCAGATACATTGTGGCACATTTTATAAACTTTATAAAATAAAACTACTTTGTTTTATTCACTTTTAAAGTGTACCAATAAAAAGTGGTTAAAACAAAGTTGCTTTATTTTATAAAGTTTATTGTAAATATATTCAATTAAAAATAATAATAATAATGTGCAGAAGTAGGTATTAACAGTAATATACGGAATATTTATAAAGATAGGATTCACATCATTTGAGCGTTCATTAGCCTTGGTGCGTAGATTATATGTCAATTAAAAATGACACTTTAGCTCAACATGGCTTTTACGTTTCCCCTTCAAATATTCGGAGAAAAAAACACGCAATTGTTTACACACCTACATATTATATGTTATAACCGGCGAGTATTAACCGTACTTACTCGTTTTATAAATGTCTGGTATTTAAATAATAACATACTTTAAAACCTCGGAAAAGTCAACCACACAATTGTCAGACCCGCACTTCTTTATGGCTCCAAATGCTGGACGATGTATAACACCTATTCTAGGCAACTAGAAACTGCTAAAATGCGACTGCTTAGATGGTCAGCTGGAGATAAAATAAAGAGTTCTTGGAAGCCCGGGTGTAACTTACCTCAATAGTAAGGTAGAGGAAAGGCAGGCCATACCATTGAGATGGTATGGGCACAAAGAACGTACAGAACCTGAACATATTGTAAAGCAAGCGATCACCATGGATCTTCCTCGAAAGACATCTAGAGGAAGATAAAAAATTCATGGATGCTACAGAAAGATAACATGATTAGAATGCATGACCTAGGTAACGTTGTATATAATACAAGGACCTACAACCTGAGGATGAGGAGAGCTGATCCTAACAGTCTACAAAGACGATAAATTGTAATGCAGCCAGGAAGAAGAAGATATTTTAAGTCCCAGAATGGACCCTTGCGGTACACCGCTACGCGTTATCTTCCAAACAAATTGTTCGATGCAACGAGATATAAACAATTTATTTAAAATACGTTACATCATACGTTTATTTATTTAAAATACGTTACATAAAATACGTCAAGTATCGGTTAAGTAAGGTCTTGAAGCAAATAGTAAAGAGTGTTTTTAATAAAATTTGATGCAGTCAAGTTCGGTTCAAAGTTAAACAAGCCGGTTTACAAATCGAGCCGCCGATAGCGCGAGAGGTTATCCCTTTTAACAGTTGTAACCCCTTGATGTTAACTGCATGTTGAACTTATGTATGCTTGCGTACCAAACGAGAACAAGGAACTGACTGCACTTCCCGTACTAGAGCCGGAATTAAACAACGATACGAATTAAGAATTCACAAAAGTCAAAACTAAACCATATTTTTGTATATTAAAAGCCTTGTTAAATATTCAAGTATGGTAATAAAATACTATCTTTATCATTCATCGTTCATTTTGTGCAATACCTACCACTATACACCATACAATTTTGAAGACCGTAATTTAAATAAATCAACGGGCATAGAAATTTCACATGTAAATAAAACTAATCTTCGTTTAGATTATCTTGAAAAATCAGACAAAAGTAAAGCAATTCGCTCACTCCTTTCAACAACGTCATATATCAAAAATCGTCAATTTTCAGTTGTGCATGTTTTCGGAATGCCCAGGAAATGTACTGTATCCCAGCAAAAGCGGTATATTTTTAACTTAACATTTACCCGCTACAGGGCAGAAGTGTTGTTTTTGCATTTTGAAGAAAAGGTATTGTTTAATTATTTTTTTTAAATATATTAAATATTTTTCATATGGAGAAAAAACCTTCAGGTTTTACCTAAAAAGATCTGATGCACAGTAAAAATTTCAATAAGTGGCTTGATATTTATTTTTAATACATGAATAACTTTAAAATAACTTTAAAAACGTTCTCCTGAAAAATCAACTTTTTTGATTTTTGACGTTGTTGAAAGGAGTGAGCAAATTAAGAAAGAAGTACGCATAATAAAAATCCAATTAAATTTAACATCAAGTTCTCTTATTTCTCTCGTTTAAATTTTAAAAAAAATGTTTTATATAAATAGGAGACCGTAGCAATTTCACTTAAAATCTGGGGGAAAGATTTAGCAGTCAAAATCGCAATTAAAAAGACTAAGCGTTCACGAACCACACAAGCATTGAGAGACTTGCGAGTACGTATAATACATTCAAGCCTCGGTTGTTCTGTAATTCGTGGCCAGACTTATTTCTGGAACGCACTAGAAAAAACAGGCTGCAGAAGGAGATGTTTCCAGTCTAGGCAATCCAAATAAATATCGAAGAAATGCTAACAAAAAAAATCTATTTAAAAAGTGCGCTAATGAGAGAACCAGGAGTAGGAGAACGTCGAGGAAATGAACGGTTGACAGCCGACGTGATGACCAGAATGCTCCCATTATCGCATTTCACGCTTCTAACTAGAGATAATGTCGATAATAAAATGGATTTGACATTTTAAACTAACGGAAAACGTTATTAAAATAACGGTAACATATCACATGATTCAGATTTTGAAGCAAAGACGACAGAGAAATTTCAACGACATAAAAACCAAATGTTGATAATTCGGATTAGTTAGTTAAAGAGAACATGGAAGAATTTGATATGGAGCCGGCAGAGGCAATAGAGGATGCTGTAAAACAATTTCAAGCACAGGTACTCGTGAATTTGCGCATGTCGCTCACTCCTTTCAACGTCATATATCAAAAATCGTAAATTTTTAGCTGTGCATGTTTTCGGAATGTCAATAAAATGTACTATATCCCAGCAAAAGCGGCATATTTTTAACTTAATATTTACCCGCTACAGGGCAGAAAGTGTTGTTTTTGTATTTTGAAGAAAAGGTATTGTTTAATTATTTTTTGAAATATACTTAATATTTTTCAAATGGAAAAAAAAAACATTCAAGTTTTACCTAAAAAGATCTGTTGCACAGTAAAAAGTTCAATAAGTGGCTTGATATTTATTTCACTAGATTTTATTATATTTTTAAACCTCAAAAACGATCTCCCGAAAAATCAAGTTTTTTTATTTATGACGTTGTTGAAAGGAGCGAGCGATATCACACGATTCAGATTTTGAAGCAAAGACGACAGGGAAATTTAAATAATATAAAAACCAAATGTTGATAATTCGGATATAAAATTGGTAAAAATATGTATACTTAATACCAATACTTATTGAGTAATAAAAACTGTGAAAGTGAGAAATTTGTGTTACGGTGATATTTCGTTCACATACCGTTTAATTTTTACCGTTCGGCTACCATAATTAGGTCCTGGGTTCGATACCTGAGTGATCAATATAATGCCGGATCAACTGATTCCTCGTGTACAATTCGCGCGCAAAGGCAAGAAAAATTCATACACAAAAAAAATGCTATGATAACTCGAAACAATTTTACTAAATTTATAATGTCCGCCTCCGTAGTGTAATGGTCAGCACGCTCGGCTACCGTTCTGGAGGACCCGGGTTCGATTCCCAGGGGGGGTAAGAATAAATATGAGTGATTTTTTCACTGTAATATTTATTCAATATTACCCTGGACTGGTACTTGAAGCGGAGGGCTGATCACCTTTCCTTCATATGTAAACGATCAAGATAACACTGCGTTTATATGACGCAGTGCCCTATGCACCATTGGGGTGCGGATAAGGGTTTTATTATTATTATTATTATGATAATGACATCTTAGATACTAAAAACTTACAGTAAAAGTTAATTTGTAAAATAAAAAGACATTAACAGAACAATTTGAAAGATTTTTTATTATTGATTTATGAGACACTGGATTATTCATCCTATACTAATATATATCAATATCAATATATCAATATATCAATATATATTATAGGTGTCACAACTTGAGGTGAGCATCTATCGTTTTTATATGAAAGAAGATGGAAGTATGTTAAATTGGAGATACTTAAAAAAATTCTCAACTGACAACAGCACCGTCAGCCAAAATTACAACTAACACACGAAATGTGCCTAAACGCCTCCGTAATATAATGGTCAGTACGCTCGACTACCGTACTGGAGGCCCCGGGTTCGATTACCAGGGGGGGTCAAATAAATATAAGTTTTTCACTCTTATATTTTTCAATATTACACCTTTCCTTCGTGTGTTAAACAATCGAGATAACACCGCGTTCGTATGATGCAGATGGTATATAAGGGATAAGTGTTTGAAGAAGAAGAATATATACATGTATTCAATAATGTTTCTTAAATTAAATTAGTAAGTTCCCATAAAAGAATATTTGATAGTGTCTGACGCCATTGTGTGGTAATTGTACAGATAAATCAACGGCCAGAAATTAATATCGCCGACCAAAATAAAAATCCGAACATAGCAGCTAATTGCGGCTGATCTACGGAGCGGCCGACAACCAATGTATATATTTTTAATAGATTTATATTATCCACTGACACTTCGTGATGGAATTGCATTTTTAATATATTATTAGATTAAAACCAATATTTTTAGCTTTTCCACTTTTTTTATTTGGCCAGCGACCGGGTTTCGTCGTTACCGACATCATCAGACTGGTGGGAGGCTATACAAATTGTGATGTTATATATAAAACAAGGCAGGAGTTGATAACCATGATTTGATATAATTTTATTGAGAAATTAATTTTTATTTATTTGAGAAGGAAATTAATTTCACTCAAATTAAATTAATTTCTCAATAAAATTATATCAAATCATGGTTATCAACTCCTGCCTTGTTTTATATATAACATAACAATTTGTATAGCCTCCCACCAGTCTGATGATGTCGGTAACGACGAAACCCGGTCGCTGGTCAAATAAAAAAGTGGAAAAGCTAAAAATATTGGTTTTAATGTAATAATATATTATATATTTTTACCTCTAATGCTGTGAGTCTTATATACGAATAGTTCTCTTACAGCATTAATAAATGAAACCAATCATGTTTTTATTGTATTTTGCCTGAGATTTTTATTATGTCGTGGTATAATTAAAGGAAAATATTGAATTATATGATAAATACCCCTGATCTTGTCAAATTTTCACGAGGGACAAGCATTGAATTCTATGATAAATAAATACCCCTGCTTTATGTATTAATTTTAAATCAAACACAGATTTTTTGAGTCTACTAAGTTGTATTTTATTAAAAAAAACACATAAAATATTATATTGTGACAATTGTTTCGCCTTGTTAGGGCATTATCAAACGAATGACATTCGTTTGATAATGCCCTAACAAGGCGAAACAATTGTCACAATATAATATTTTATGTGTTTTTGTTAATAAAATACAACTTAGTAGACTCAAAAAATCTGTGTTTGATTTAAAATCAATACATAAATTAAAATAGAGTTCTACAAATTAAACGCCAAATCAATAAATAAATAAATACCCTGATGTCGTTAAATTTTCACGAGAGCCAAGCATTGAATTCTATGATAAATACCTCTTAATTCGTCAAATTTTCACGAGGGCCAAGCATTAAATTTTATATTAAAAATACCCCTGATTTTTATAAATTTTCATGAGAGCCAAGCATTGAATTCTATGATAAATATCTCTTAATTCGTCAAATTTTCACGAGGGCCAAGCATTAAATTCTATTATAAAAATACCCCTGATTTGTATAAATTTTCATGAGAGCCAAGCATTGAATTCTATGATAAATATCTCTTAATTCGTCAAATTTTCACGAGGGCCAAGAATTAAATTCTATGATAAATAAATACCCCTGATTTTTATAAATTTTCATGAGAGCCAAGCATTGAATTCTATGATAAATATCTCTTAATTCGTCAAATTTTCACGAGGGCCAAGCATTAAATTTTATAATAAAAATATCCCTGATTTTTATAAATTTTCATGAGAGCCAAGCATTGAATTCTATGATAAATATCTTTTAATTCGTCAAATTTTCACGAGGGCCAAGAATTAAATTCTATGATAAATAAATACCCCTGATTTTTATAAATTTTCATGAGAGCCAAGCATTGAATTCTATGATAAATATCTCTTAATTCGTCAAATTTTCACGAGGGCCAAGCATTAAATTTTATAATAAAAATATCCCTGATTTTTATAAATTTTCATGAGAGCCAAGCATTGAATTCTATGATAAATATCTTTTAATTCGTCAAATTTTCACGAGGGCCAAGAATTAAATTCTATGTAAAAAATACCCCTGATTTGTATAAATTTTCATGAGAGCCAAGCATTGAATTCTATGACAAATATCACTGATTTCATCAAATTATCACGAGGGCCAAGTATTGCTGAAATTTCTAATCGACTACGCGTTTCAAACGCAGAAAGGACACACGTTCACTCGATTACACTAAATAGAACAAAACAAAAAACATTGAATACATTATCTTACCTTAACCTACAAAGAGCGATAATTAAAAATAATAATAGAAGAGTGATCGCAGACGAGCGACACACGGCGACAGACTTGAGAGCTAATTGCCTTTTTTTGGATTGTGGAAGATAAAAATGGCTGAGATTCTCGACGCAAAGAGTGGCATTGTAGCCATCGATGAGTAGGTACCATGGTGACCCAATATGCATGTTCCATGCCACGCTCATTAGGGTTATTGTGGTAAGAGTTCAGAATCGAGTTAATTGGTGCTCGATAAAACCGTTTATGCTACACTGATCTCGAGCAACAAGAGTGGTAATATTATCTCGACGAAGTACATACATGCACACGTGAACCGCACTCTTATACACGTAGTTTCACTTGAACGTTCCAATATCCAATATCAGGAATCACACAAAACGAGATGCATGTTTTGTGCCTTCACTCGTTTGTGAGTGATTAAGGCCAGATGCATTTCGAGCGGAAAATAAAAGTGATCACAACTGTACAAATAACATATTTTTGGATAAAATATTGTTTTACTAAATAAATTAATAAATAAATAATAAAATTCATTATTTCTTCTAACCCTTTTCCGCAACCAATGGTGCATACGGCACTGCGTCGTATTATTGATCGTTAAATGCACGAAGGCAAGGTGACCAATCCTGCGCCTCTCGTACCAGTCCAGGGTGATAACTATACATTATTTTTTTATCTTTCCCCCTGGGAATCGAACCCGGGAACTCCAGCACGATAGCCAAACGCGCTTACGCTACACTACGGAGGCGAACACAAAATTAGTGCAGAGACACGAAGTCAATGTTAGTGCTTCAAAAATTATAACATGATAATATTATTACTTTGATCTTTCCCTTTTCCCCTTTTCATCCCTTCCGTGCCTCGTCCAGGTATTTTCATTAAATTACAAATCGCTCACTCCTTTCAAGAACGTCATAAATGAAAAAACTTGATTTTTCAGGAGAACGTTTTTAAAGTTTAAAAATATAATACAATGTATTAAAAATAAATATCAAGCCACTTATTGAACTTTTAACTATGCAACAGATCTTTTTAGGTAAAACCTAAATGTTTTATCTCCATTTGAAAAATATTTAGTATATTTGAAAAAATAATTAAACAATACCTTTTATTCAAAATGCCAAAACAACACTTTCTACCCTGTAGCAAGTAAATATTAAGTTAAAAATATGCCGCTTTTGCTGGGATATAGTACATTTTCTGGGCATTCTGAAAACGTGCACAACTGAAAATTGATGATTTTTGATATATGACGTTGTTGAAAGGAGTGAGCGAAGTGTGAAAATTTGTAACCGGAATGGTACAAATACCTGTTTTGTGTTACTCGTAATATTAATGAATTTATGTTACTGATTTACTAAATTTCCAAAAGAATATAAAAAATATTAAAAAAATACTCATTGATAACATGCTGATACTAATTCAATAAGCCAGCTGTGCAAAAAACCATCACAAAAATGGATTTTAAATCCGCGCTCAGTCCAGTTATAATACATGAAAGATGGCATATCGGTTTAGCTGTATTCTGCCTACAGATGGATTATTCGATACTAGACTGCGATCAGAAATGTAATCGGTTTTTACTATTTTTATGAGATACATATAATATTTTAGTTCGAGACGAGTACCTACCACACGATTACCGTTATACGACCGGCGCTAAATTATTACATCTATATTACATTATTCTCATCAACTAACCGTAGTTTTTTCTTAAGAGCAACTACACACGGCAATGGGCTATATTCACTCGGGAGGAATATCAGATTGCCGTTTCTCATGTCGCTCACTCCTTTCAAGAACGTCATAATTCAAAATTCGTCAATTTTCAGCTGTGCATGTTTTCGAAATGCCCAGAAAATGTACTATATCCCAGCAAAAGAGACATATTTTTAACTTAATATTTACCCGCTACAGGGCAGAAAGTGTTGTTTTTGCATTTTGAAGAAAAGGTGTTGCTTAAATTTTTTTTTTAAATATTTAATATTTTTCAAATGGAGAAAAAACCTTCAGGTTTCACATAAAAAGATCTGTTGCACAATAAAAAGTGCAGAAATCGGCTGATGTTTATTTTTAATACATTGTATTATATTTTTAAACTTTAAAAACGTTCTCCTGAAAAGTCAAATATTTCGATTTATGACGTTCTTGAAAGGGGTGAGCGATGTATGCGATTATAATCCAGGATTCGGACCTCACATACTAATAAAAGAGTTTCTGCTCAATAAAAAGCTTCTTTTCATCTCATCAATAGATTTCTCTAGTGAATCAAGAACAATGTTTCAAAATTGGTTCATATTATAGAACTGCCAAGAATTTGAGTAGTGTGGTTGTCAATAATAGGTAGAATTGGTGAATGTTACACGTGTGTAAAGTGATCACTTAAACCAGCCTATGACGGTCGTCAGCCCCGTAAATGCCCAGACTTCCATATTTTCTTCATCTTTGATGATATGTCAAAAAATAATAAGATTGAACGTACTTTACTAACTAACTAACGCAGCTTCCTCGCAGGGGTAAGCAGAAAGAATAGAATGCCAAACCACATTGAAAGTCATCCTACTGCATTCTAGAAGTATCTAGGCTTCATGACGGACCCTCTCTTGCAAAGCGTTTTTTTTTTGTTTGTGTTGTGAACTTGGGAAAATTATAGAAAAAATTAAACAAAATTATATCCCTGTCACTGCCAATCCAAGTTTGTAGAACGCCACACCAATCTGTGTTTGCAAACATCTTGGACTTTTCCACATTCATGCATCTCCTCATGTATAACTAGCTAACTAACTAACCATCACGCAGCTTCTCCGCAGGGGTAGGCAGAGAGTTCTTCTAATAATCGTTAAAATAATGTATTGTTGTCAATGCAGGTTGTGAGTTTTTTTTAAATCGCCTGATAATTTTTAATATCACGCTTTATCCACTAAGTATTTATTTAAATTAAAAAAATATCGCCCTCGGTACGACACGCAAAAATGGGCTCTGTTGGGTAATATATCAAAAATTAAACAAGGTTTATTTGGTTGAATTCTACATTTATTTATGTATATGTTAATACAGTATAATATAGTGTAGTGTTTGATAATGTCCTAAGAAGACGAAACGCGTCACGTATTTGTAATATGGAATCTACCAACTGTCTGCAGTTACAATAAATAAAATGGGCTCTATCCTCCCTTTTAAGTGTAACCCTAGTTTTCGAAATAAATAAAATGAAAAACCTATTGACCGACAATGCTCGGAATATGTAAGACATTTCCATATATTAATATTCCACGCACCGAGTGGGTTAAGGTCAGCCAATCCGGTCTTTCGGGATATTGTCCAATATTCCGCCTTTCCGCTGTTACTTGTACATAAATAATAATAAATATATACAGCCATTGGCGTAACGGGATCGGCGGGCGGGAGGCGAGCGAGGAATCCCTGCGAAAACTGCGCACATGAGAAATGCGCACACGACAAATATCCACAGTGCCAACCAAATAATCATAAATAAAAAAAAACAGCCATTCTTATAACGGTATTCGACGGGCGGGAGGCGAGCAAGGAATCCGTGAAAACTGCACATGTAAAATGCGCACACGACTAATACCAAATAGTGCCAATGAAATATATTTTTTTGAACAGCCATTCGTTTAACAAGATTTTTATTTAAATCAACCATTCGTACAACGTAATTGGGCGGGCAGGAGGCGAGCAAGGAATCTGTGGCAACTGCGTACATGTAAAATGCGCACACGACAAATACTTACAGTGCCAACCAAAGAATAATAAAAAAAACATTAATCGTTTAACAGATTTGGGCGGACAGGAGGCGAGCAAGGAATCTATGACAACTGCGCACATGTAAAATGTGCGCACGACAAATACCCACACTGCCAATCAAATTATAATAAAAACAGATAATCTTTTAAAGGTGGGGACTGACCGGAGCATTTCGTCGTAACATTCGCGGCGAGCATCCGAAATCGGTGGAAGTAGGTAGTCGGAACGTGCTCGGCTCGCTGTACTGACTATACGAATGCTCGCATCGTAACGTGTTACGTTACGAAAAAATTACTTCGGTCTGTCCCCACCATAAGAGAATTGGGTAGAAGCTCGACTGCGCAACTGGCGTCGCAGGTTCGATTCCACCAAGTGCAAAATAAATTCAAGAAATATTTATTTTCCATTGTTCTGGGTGTTTTCTTTGTTTCGTCTTGTGCGCAATTTTCCGGCTGCCGCGAGAGCGAGGCACTATAGGTGCGACTTGTCACCTCGGTATTCGTCTTGTGCGCATTTTCCGTATGCGCAACTCTTCGGCTGCCGTAAGGGAGAAGCACTATAGGTGCGAGTTGTCGCCTCGGTATTCGTCTTGTGCGCATTTTTCATGTACGCATTTTTCGTGTGCGCAATTTTCCGGCTGCCGTAAAAGCGAGGCACTATAGGTGTCAGTTGTCTCCACTATATTCGTCTTGTACGCATTTTCGTGTGCGCAATTCTCCGACTGCCGTAGGAGCGAGGCGCTCGCCGCGACGGGGTTCATTCCCCTCGGCCGCCGGATATTGGCGGGAAACCAGATTGACAAGTAGGAACACGGCGCGATCGTTGCGTAATGAATGGGATGATGCGGCGAGGTGATGCCTTGTTTACAATTTGCTCCGTCTAAAAATACATTCGGAATTGGATGAAACACAGGGACGCATTTTTATTTTATTTTATTTGGAAATTTTACAGAACAGCTACATAAGTACATAATGAGAATGAAAAAAACAGGTATTTGTAAAATTCCATTCAAAAATTTTCACATATCGCTCACTCCTTTCAAGAACGTCATAAATAAATAAAAAAACTTGATTTTTCAGGAGAACGTTTTTAAAGTTTAACAATATAATAAAATGTATTAAAAATAAATATCAAGCCACTTAGTGACCTTTTTACTGTGCAACAGATCTTTTTAGGTAAAACCTGAATGTTTTTTCTCCATTTGAAAAATATTTAGTATATTTAAAAAAATAATTAAACAATACCTTTTCTTCAAAATACAAAAACAACACTTTCTGCCCTGTAGCGGGTAAATATTAAGTTAAAAATATGCCGCTTTTGCTGGGATATAGTACATTTTCTGGGCATTCCGAAAACATGCACAAGTGAAAATAGACAATTTTTGATTTTTCAGGAGAACGTTTTTAAAGTTTAATAATATAATACAATGTATTAAAAAGTTAAACCTGAAGATTTTTTCTCCATTTGAAAAACATTTAGTATATTTAAAAAAATATATTAAACAATACTTTTTCTTCAAAATGCAAAAACAACACTTTCTGCGTTGTAGCGGGAAAATATTAAGTTAAAAATATGCCTCTTTTGCTGGGATAAAGTATATTTTCTGGGTATTCCAAAAACATGCACAACTGAAAATTGTCGATTTTTGATTTATGACGTTCTTGAAAGGAGTAAGCGATATGTCATTAAATATAAATACCTGGAAGAGGGGCGGGAGGGAGGATTTGGGGAAAAGGGAAAGATCAAAGCTCAAGTCCAAGACAAATTATGTGAAAATTGGGACACACAACGATATAAATATCGACTTACCTATGTCCGCGATCGCAGTGCTGACAAAGTCGAGTAGAACATATTCAAAATTCCCATATTCATCGTTGACCAATATTGATGAACGACAAATATGGGAAACTTGTTCTACAACTTTTAAAAATCTTTGTCAAATTAAAAGCGTTGGATGAGACACGTGGACTCATTTTTATTTTAAATAATAAGAAAAAAAAAATTTTTTAATTAAAGGCATCCAAGGCCCAGTATTCGTTAAGTCGTAACTTAATTTTCTCTAAATCCAGGTAACATTTTAAGTAATTGTTTTTTTTAAACACCGTTTTTGCATAGAAAAAAATAGTTTTTCTTCGAAATAATTAAGTGGTTTTGAAAAGAAAAGAGTTATTGAAAGGTAAGGAGTTCAAATAAGATATAAAAAAATTTTTTCGAATGAATTCTGTGCTTGCGAATATCCCATTAACATTTTGTGTACCCAAATATTTGTTCACAAATCTGGGTTTCAGCATATGAGAGTTATTTTTACATAAACAAGGATTTTGACACACTCAAAACGTTGTGAATATTGTTTTATTTACTTTATTGAAGTGACGTTTATTTCCAAAATTGCTTATCGTATTAAATTAGAGCCGCGGTGTGAGTTTATTTATATTAGAATACCAATAATAGCCCTCCATAATAGTGGCTGCTCAAACCACAAACCAGAAAACGGCGATGGTGGCATATAAAATGACCGCAAAATGAAGGACAGCGTGTCGACTGTTTAACTATCGTTAAACTTCAATAATTTTATTTCATAATTTTATTGCTCTATGTTAAAAAAAAAAAAAAATTTGATCTATGTTAAAAAAAACAACCCTTGACGTTGAGTAACCAGCTCATCGAAAGGGTCGAGAGTTTCAAGTACTTGGAAGTGTATGCAACTGAAAATGGCAGCCTTCAAAAGTAACTGGGAGTGCATTTAGGACGCGCAGGGTCCGCATTTAACACTATGAAGGCTTGTTGGGTAATATATCCAAAATAAAACAAGGTTTGTTGAATCGAATTCTACATTTATTTATGTATATGTTAACACGTTGTCGTCGGGACACGGCATTTGCCGTTTTTCGCGGACTGCCGGTCAACTGCGGGACACGGCAAATGCCGTTTTTGTCGACTGTCGGTTATCGGCGGGAAACGGCAATATACGGGTTTGTTATCAGTGTGAAATAAAACGCGTTGAAGGGTAATCTGCTACCTGGGTGCTAGGCGACAGTCTGTTGACGTTATTTGAGATGCCTTGTCCGGATTGGCTAGTATGTCGCTTGTAAAGGCATCGCCAGAAATCTAGAGTTTTTATGCGATCTCAATCTCCAGTTTAGTTTGAGTCATTTCACGTATTGGACTATTTTTCATACCGCTTGGACTGTTTTGTATACTGTTTGGTGTTTTTTATTTGAATTTATAAGCATTGTATAGGGAATGATACCTCGGAGGGGAAGACTATTTTTAAGAGTTTACAATGCTTCTAAAATTGTGAAATACGGAATACTTAATTAAAAATTATGATTATACTTTATTTTTGATGATCAAATGTCATATATGATTTCTTTGAAAATTTCAATCGAAAATATTATTTGGTTTAGAAATTGTGTCAATTTTAAGAAAGCGATATATTTTTGCGCTAATCGCGAAAAACGTCCGCTATAGGCTACCGTCTATTGTTCGAAGCGCCCGACTACAATGTGTTAATACGTGACGCGTTTCGTCTTCTTAGGACATTATCAAACACTGACAAAAATATTTACAAAATGTCCTTATATACTAACAATAATTGCTATTATTAGGTCTAGGAGTACATATAATGGTGGAAATGGCGGTAAACTAAAAGAAACACTCTACATATGATGTCAAGTTCTGTTTAATTTTAACCTTTTAATCCAGAGGTTCCCAAACTCTTTTATCTCGTAGACCCCTTGCCTTACCTGATATTGATTTTTATCAAATTCATTAACTTAAATGTATTTTTGACAGCCGGTATATGTAGTGTTACTCACTTTGAACCACACATGTTAGGTTTTATACATTTATATTTTAAATTCAAATTAAAACATAGACCCCTTGCAAGTTGTCATAGACGATAAAGACCACTTTGGGAATCACTGTTTTAATCGATCAGAACCATTCGAGGAATATTCACGCTAAATTCTATTGAGATTGGTATATTAAAATAAAATAATAAACTATGACGACTACACGTGTTCTTGTTAATGTAGGCGGTACATGGGCGGTACATTTATTGCGGGAAATTTGAATTTGTGTACTTATAAAAAACACCCTATGTAATTTTATAAATCAAAATGTCATTTTTTAACGCAAAACAATCTATTGTCCCTGTAATAATAACCCACGACCTTCGCATCTGATATTTTAAATGCCACGGGACTACAGTGGGAAGGGTAGGTTTGTTATTACAAATTTAGAATTTATCGATCGGGGTAAGCGGCGAGGGGACAGAGGGGTGAGACGGAAGGCTGTGACGTTAGATCGTGACGTCATATGATGTGTACAAGTGTGACATTTGTAGGTCAAAATCACAAGTCTTGCTTCGACCTCGACCGTACAATGCCGAGGTCAAGAAGGCCAAACGAAGATAACACAAAAGCAAACGTACCAAAAATAGGAATACGGTTATCGTACGTTGTATAAAATTACCGTAAATATATTTTTGGCGTCTCAACAAAGATGAAGAAGAATATAAGTCTGGTAATTTACAGAGCAATTACGACCGTCATAGGTTTGGTTAAGTGATCATTTTACACATCGCTCACTCTCCTTTCAACAACGTCATATATAAAAAAAACTTGATTTTTCAGGAAATCGTTGTTAAAGTTTAAGAATATAATGAAATGTTATGAAAAATAAATATCAAGCCACTCATTGAACTTTTCACTGTGCAACAGATCTTTTCAGGTAAAACTTGAAGGTTTTTTCTCCATTTGAAAAATATTTCATATATTTAAAAAAAATATTTAACGATACCTTTTCTTCAAAATGCAAAAACAACACTTTCTGCCCTGTTGCGGGTAAATATTAAGTTAATAATAAAAGTCTGCCGCTTTTGCTGGGATATAGCACATTTTATGGGCATTCCGAAAACATGCACAACTGAAAATTTACGATTTTTGATATATGACGTTGTTGAAAGGAGTGAGCGACATGTGTAACATTCACCAATTCTACCCATGATCGACAACCTCACTACTCATAATTTTGAAACTTCTAGATATATTGATCAAACTCGTAACATACTATGCGCGAGTTCACAATAGCCATCTATGGTGGGATGAGGAAAGCTTTTATTAAGCAGAGACTCTTTCCATTTGTATGTGAGGTCCGAACCCTGGATTATATCCACATACTGGAGAAACGCTTGAAAACACGATATTCAATTAATTTTAGCTTATATTTGATCAAGTTGTAATTTTGTTAAACTCAAAATGTTGTAAACAAAATTACAACTTTAAGAGTGTGTCCAAATACTTGTTAAAAAATCTGGATTATCTCCAGTTAGGAGTTATTTTATTTTTATTTACGATCATTGGTTAATATTATTTTTGACATCTTATCAAAGATGAAGAAGAATATGGAAGTCTGGGCATTTACGGGGCTGACGACCGTCATAGGCTGGTTTAAGTGATCACTTTACACACGTGTAACATTCACCAATTCTACCCATTATTGACAACCACACTACTCAAATTCTTGGAAGTTTTGTATATATGAACCAATTTAGAAACCTTGTTCTTGAATTAATAGAACTTCACTAGAGACATCTATTGGTGAGATGTAATGTATCATTGGTTAAGTGATCACTTTACACACGTGTAACATTCACAGATTCCGTAAATGCCCAGTCTTCCATATTCTTCTGAATCTATGTTGAGATGTCAAAAAATAATATGAAAATAAAATTAAACGTAGATACGACTATCATGTCAATGAAATGAAACGATTTGATTGATCTGGCATACTTGATGATATAAAAGAAGTATCAAATTTACGTTTATGCGAAACAATTTATCAAACCGACAATCCACCAGGGAATAACACTTGACGGAGATTGTCGGTCATAGTATAAAAGAAAATACATATGGGTATGAGCAAAAGAAAGCATGGTTTATTATCACCTTTTGGTTAAGAGAAACCACAAAGTTACCTACATTTTTTTTATTACGGATATTTAAGAATTCTCACTCTCATTCAAAGATGTTCCTCGAGGTTTGACTCAAGTAAATGACGATTTCTCCAATACAGGTTTGACATTTCTTCTTCATCTATGTTAAGGTGTCAAAAAAAAATATTTATATTATCCACTGACACTTCGTGAAGGAATTGCATTTTAATATATTATTAGATTAACACCAATATTTTTAGCTTTTCCACTTTATTTTTATTTGACCAGCGACCGGGTTTCGTCGTTACCGACATCATCAGACCGGTGGATGATGATGTCGGTAACGACGAAACCCGGTCGCTGGTCAAATAAAAATAAAGTGGAAAAGCTAAAAATATTGGTTTTAATCTAATAATATATATTTTTAAAAGTAAAAAAAAATAACTTCTCGAATGTTTTTTTTGCAGATATATACCTTGTGGCGTACATGTTTAACCCTGATGATGACAAGGTTCTCGTCGGAACCGTTGTGAGAAATAATGTACCGATAAAAAAGTGGTTAAAAACAAAGTTGTTTTATTACATGAAGTTTATAAAAATAACTCCTGATTGGAGACAATCCAGATTTGTGAACAAGTATTTGGACAAATTCAAAATGTTGTAAATAAATTAAACGGTCAAATTATAAGCTTACATAAAAATTGAAAATGATATGAATAGAATTGAAAAATTGAAAATGATGAAAAAACATCATTTTCAATTTTTATGAACTCAGTTCATAAAAATTGAAAATAATGTTTTCTGGCTTTTCTTAAGTATGTGAATATAAACCAGGATTCGGACGTCGCGTACAAATGAAAGAGTTTCTGCTCAATAAAAGCTTTCCCCATCCCACCATAGATGTCTCTATAGACTCTCGCACACTGTGTTTCGAGTTTGATCAATATATCTAGAAGTTAAGAGAATTTGAGTAGTGTAGTTGTCAATCATGGGTAGAATTGATGAATGTTACACGTGTGTAAAATGATCACTCAAACCAGCCTATGACGGTCGTTAACCCCGTAAATGCCCAAACTTCCATATTCATTTTCATCTGTCTATGTTGTGAAATCAAATAAAATACATTTAAGATTCAATGATTAAGATATATTTCCATATTATTTTTTGACATCTCATCAAAGATGAAGAAGAATATGGAAGTCTGGGCATTTACGGGGCTGACGACCGTCATAGGCTGGTTTAAGTGATCACTTTACACACGTGTAACATTCACCAATTCTACCCATTATTGACAACCACACTACTCAAATTCTTGGAAGTTCTGTATATATGAACCAATTTAGAAACCTTGTTCTTGAATCACTAGAACTTCACTAGAGACATCTATTGGTGAGATGTAAGGAAGCTTTTTATTAAGCAGAAACTCTTATATTAGTATGTGAGGTCCGAATCCTGGATTATAATCACACACATCGCTCACTCCTTTCAAGAACGTCATAAATCAAAAATTGCCAATTTTCAATTGTGCATGTTTTCGGAATGCCCAGAAAATGTACTATATCCCAGCAAAAGAGGCATATTTTTATCTTTGTAATTACCCGTACAGGGCAAAAAATGTTGTTTTTGCATTTTGAAGAAAAGGTATTGTTTAATTATTATTTTAAACAAACTAAATATTTTTCAAATGCAGAAAAAACCTTCAGGTTTTACCTTAAAAGATCTGTTGCACAGTAAAAAGCTCAATAAGTGGATTGATATTTATATTTAGTACATTGTGTTATATTTTTTAACTTTAAAAACGTTCTCCTGAAAAATCAAATATTTTGATTTATGACGTTCTTGAAAGGAGTGAGCGACATGAGAAACGCCAGAAAAAAACATTTTCATTTTTATTATTTAAGCTTATAATTTGACCAGACAATTTATTTACAACATAATATAATATATTTCCAATACCTGGAAGACTAGCTTCTAAAATCATCGAATCGGCAATTGCAATAACTAATTCAACAGCTCTTACCACAAACCTATCAAGTTTATATTATTCAGTACACTAATGCGGTAAGTTTTATTATTTTGAATTTGTTTATTATTTGTTTCACCGACTTTTATTTTTGCCAGTTTCAATATCTTATCTTGAACCATAACCGCAAACAAGAAATTTAATAATGTACATACACATTACACCAAGGGGAAATCGCTATCACCGATGTCTGGAATTACACGATAGACAATCTACGGCTGTGAAACGGATTAACTTCTTCAATACTGGCAAATCTTCAAAAGTATGGCAAAAACGTTTGAGTAAGTTGTAGCAATCATTCAAGTTAATTTACAGCATAATGATGAAAGGTACTAGTAATGAAAGGTGGCATGTCGCTCACTCCTTTCAAGAAGGTCATAAATCAAAAAAACTTGATATTTCAGGAGAACATTTTTAAAGTTCATAAATATAGTGTAATGTATTTCAAATAAATATCAAGCCACTTATTGAACTTTTTATTGTGCAACAGATCTTTTTAGGTAAAACCTGAAGGTTTTTTTCTCCATTAAAAAAATATTCAGTATATTTAAATGAATAATTAAACAATACCTTTTCTTCAAAATGCAAAAACAACACATTCTGCCCTGTAGCGGGTAAATATTATGTTAAAAATATGCCTCTTTTGCTGGGATATAGTACATTTTCTAGGCATTCCGAAAACATGCACAAGTGAAAATTGAAGATTTTTGTTATTTATGACGTTCTTGAAAGGAGTGAGCGATGCATCATTCAATTTTAGGTGATTTTGGCTGAGAAAAAAAAATTAAAAATCTACATGTGGAATAGTTATTGTTTTATAAATGAGTTTTGCAGTATCTTTGGAATATGGGTGTTTCCAGTCTTCTTCTACATTCATGCATCATATCCCTGTTCAAAGCTCGTTCGTGGACGATCTCCCTCCATCTGAAACAGTCCAGCGCCAATGTGCAGGCATCTGCCTCTAATTCCTCCTTCACCTCCTTGGCCAAATCAATGTGATTGGTTGTCGCCCACGTGACCCCTGTTAAGCCAGTGGGCACCGATGTCTACGGACTATCAACACAGACTTGCTCGCATTGTTTGGTAATGCAAGCCTCAAAGCGAAAGGATCGCGCACCAAATAATAATTCTGCATTGTTTCTTTTGTTTTGGACACAGCGGAACAATGGCGGCATTTGCATAATGCCGCGGCCGCCACTCGACGAGACGCGAAGAGACGAGACTGATGCAGAGGAAATACGCAGATGGTGGGGCCGTACCTTTTTATTTTTATTTTTATTATGAGGTCAAGGGATCTTGTATCCCTTATGTCACTGCGACCATATCCCTTATGTCAGTGTGATATCGCTCACTCCTTTCAACAACGTCATAAATCAAAAAACTTGATTTTTCAGGATATCGTTTTTAATGTTTAAAAATATAATTAAATGTTTTGAAAATAAATATCAAGCCACTTATTGAACTTTTTACTGTGCTACAGATCTTTTTAGGTAAAACCTGAATGTTTTTTCTCCATTTGAAAAATATGAAATATATTTTTTTTTAAATTTAAACAATACCCTTTCTTCAAAATGCAAAAACAACACTTTCTGCCCTGTAGCAGGTAAATATTATGATAAAAATATGCCACTTTTGCTGGGATATAGTACATTTTATGGGCATCCCGAAAACATGCTCAACTGAAAATTGACGATTTTTGATAGATGACGTTCTTGAAAGGAGTGAGCGATATGTGCAATGTAATGTTTAATGAAATAGACATCAATAATGTTTCTTTTAATACGTTTAAGAGAAATATTGTTGATGTCTATTTGACTAGTTGATAAAGAAATTTTTATTATTTGATAAAAACATGTAAGTTTATTATATAGTTATACTTTAATGTGCATGACAGTTTATTTTTATTTTTAGATTACTTAAGTGGTTACCTCCAATTTTTATTTATTTATATTGTGTTTTTTTGTTAAATATTATGTTGGTTTTCCAATAAATACATAAATAAAATAAAAATTAAATGAAATTAGGTCTATTGTGACCTCCCTCTGTATCATAGCTCACTGTCAAGACGTCAGTGAGTCATGTAGCTCACGACCTGTCTTGGTGGTCATACATTACCGATTACAAAGAAAAGCTCAACACTTGATGTATGATATATATATTTTTTGATTACCTAACGTCCAAGTGGTTCTGAAATCTAGCTACGGCTTATGCAACACCACTTATTATGTCCCTGCTTAGGCTTAAACTTTTTTAAGTTTTATAGCCTATACCTACTCGTGAGTGGATTTACTCTTTATGTTTAAAGTTGCTATAATTTCATGTAATCCGTGAGTGTAAATTCTAGGCAAAAACACTCGCCTCAAAATTTCAAACACATCATCCAAATGTGATATGTTGTATATCGTATCGGTATCGCGTAACCATTGTATGCATATGCATATGTTATATCGCGTGTGCGAAAAATAAGTCAGTAGAAATAGCAAACCGAAGAAAATTTCGAGTAATGTTAAATCACGGCACGCTACTAGAAAAATATCACATAATTCTACAACGTAAAAATATGTACCAGCATAGCACATTAATAATAGTGTAGTGAGCTCCCACTGTGTGTATAGTGACTGTGTAGAGCAGGTCTAGCCAACCCAAATTGCACCCCGGGCCGCATCGATAACCTAAAATTTTCTTAAAGGCCGCATACAGACATAAGAAAAAAAATAACAACGAATTTCATACATATTGATTTTTGTATAAGTATTATAAATATTTTGAATGCAGAGGTAATCAGAAAGTACAATCAGGGTAGTTGTGAACAAAAAACATTACTACGACCATATATCGCTCACTCTTTTCAAGAACGTCATAAATCAAAAATCGTCAATTTTCAGTTGTGCATGTTTTCGGAATGCCCAGAAAATGTACTATATCCCAGCAAAAGAGGCATATTTTTAACTTAATATTTACCCTCTACAGGGCAGAAAGTGTTGTTATTGCATTTTGAGAAAAATGTATTGTTTAATTATTTTTTTAAATATACTAAATATTTTTCAAATGCAGAAAAAATATTCACGTTTTACCTAAAAAGATCTGTCGCACAGTAAAAAGTTTAATAAGTGGCTTGATATTTATTTTTAATACAATGAATTCTATTTTTAAACTTCAAAAACGTTCTCCTGAAACATCAAGTTTTTTTATTTATGACATTCTTGAAAGGAGTGAGCGATATATAAGAATAAAATAAGCATTGATCTAACAAAAAATGTATTTGTACAGTAATAAGCATTTTGAAAAAAAATACAATCAAAAATATTAATTAGGACATATAAATCAAACTATATTACCAATTTTATTTTATATAAAATCCATTTATCAATAATCAATCAGTGTGAGATTTGAGTTTCTTTTTTGTTTCCTTAATTTTTCTAAATATATTTCAATACGTAGTTGCGAGTTTTTTTTTCGAGATTCCGAGTAATGACGAAAACTGGTTGGTGGCCAATATAAATAAACATTTAAATTGCTACATTTTGATATCTCAACAAAGATGAAGAGGAAAATATAACTCTGGGTATTTACAGTGCTAACAATCCGTCATAGGTTGGTTTGATTGAACGTTGAGACACGTTCAACATTTATAAAATTTGCGTACTGTGGTTGTCAAACATGGATAGAATGTTTTTTTCGAGATTGCCTTAAATTGACGATGCTGAACTGTTTTTATACCAACATGCATGTTTTGGCTCAAAGATAATACTTGAGCGTAAAAAGTTTGTTGATGTATCAAACAGCGTATCACATTTCGGTAGTGTAATGGCAAAGGGTCTAAAATAGTGTATTCCATAATCTGGCAAAATGATAAAGCTTTAGTTACTTATTAAGTTTTACTTATTTACTATAGCAATACTTATTTACTTTAATTAAGATATGCACATATAAAAATACATAAAACAAATGAGTTATATTAATTTCAACGTTTCTTTTTGCTCTCCTGTAAAATTTGGTCTGAGACAGATATACCCCTTTGCCTTTACATTACCGATTAATATCACTGGTTCAAAAATATATTCGTCATACATGACCGCGGGCCGCGGGTTGGCCACGCTTGGTGTAGAGTCTACACCGTAGAACATGCACACTTCTTCTAGCTTGGAAGCGTGGCATGGTTGCAGTGTAGTGTGCGCGCTAAAACGCGAACTTACTACAAACCATATTACAAGTACTGACCGCTGGGAAAAGGGGTGTCGTAGCCAAAATATTATGTGATACTTATCGGGAAATTTCGGGAAAGTGTTTTATTTCACGTGTATCCCGGTAATTTAAGGGGATCAGCGCACTTTTTACTTTAATAGATTCCCGGTACATAAATTACTGATTACAACATGTTATTTACTCTAATACCTGTTCAGTACATATGTATTTGGCATTCCGTAAGTAACTGGCGCAATTTTGGTGTAGCAAGGATTTCCGTTTTTAAGAAGCGCGGGAGAGACAAGTGGACATTCGGATTACAGGGGTGTTCGGATAAGCGGCGGTTCGGATTATAGAAACCCTGCTGTATATTTAAATGTTCGGTTCATTGATGCGAATCATCAAAAGCCTGAAAAGGGGTGAAAGGGAAGATAGTGAATTAAGAATATTTTGTAATTGATTTCCATGAAAATCAGTAAAGTGATGACCACAGTAAAGTGATGAAAATTAAGTTATTAGAAAAAAAATTAAGAAATCAAACCGGGCAACCTATTTAAAGAATTCCGCGCCTACGATCACATGTTTAGTTTTAAAAGTAATCAATCAATGTTACACTATACCAGCAACGTTCTAGACAGCAAACATCAACTGTTTTAATGACATTGTTCTTCAGCGTCCTTCAATTGTCACGGATATTTGGCGCTTCGCTGTATTGAATATGTTGTACCTACCTAGACTAGATTCCTAACGAGGAATACATCTCCTGAAGTACCTACCTACTAGCGATTCACGTAATGCACATTCGTCCAGCGTACTGACCATACTAAATTATTCGCCTCATCTTCATCAGATTCAACCGATAAACAGATACACGTAAAGAAAGTGTGCATTACGACTATCGCTCGTACTACCCTTTCACTGCCTACACCGCGCACTTCTAGAAAATTTGGTAGTGGTTTTACAAACTTGTATTTATTTAGATTGGCAGTGACAGGGATTTTGAAAGCTTTTAATTGTAAAACCACAGTAAAATCAAGATACAATTTTGTTTCTATAAAGTTTATAAAAAAATTGCTTTCCATGAGAAGATATTTCAGGAAGCCTAGATGCTTCTGTATCAGATCTGAGAATGCGGTGGGACAGCTTTCAATATATCGCTCGTGCTACGTTAAACGGGCGACGGACAATATGGACCATGTTGTGCAGAAACTGTCCAACTCACAATTTGCAAATTTTGACTTTTGAGAATGCTAAATCATCAATATTAAAAAAAATCTAACCCATAACCAGTAAGTAAGTCCGTGGAAAAAATATGTTAGTAACATTCATCTGTGTTTACAGCTTTCAGCATTTTTAACGTTAAAATTATTTACATACAAGAAAATATTGCCGAAAAAATCCGTGTGGTTTGAATGTATTCAACTTTGAACTAAAAGAGAGAAAAAAATCACTAAAACCATCCAAGATGTTGGACGTGTTCATTACATTTTTTTTTATTTTGCTGAAACCAATGAAATACCGAACTGTGATCTAATTGACAAAATAAATTTTTAAAATATCACACAGTAAACAATGCTTCTTTATGGTATGTAATATTAAAACAAACATTACTTTTACCATTCAATGTAGTGATTTTTTTTTTAATTCTGAATATATTAAAATGCAATATTCTCAGCTTGCCGATTCGTGAGTTGGACGATTTTTGCATAAGATGGTCCACATGCAAGTAAGTACCTTCAAAATAATCCCAAAAATACAAGACAGAAATTTTGATTACCCATTCAGCGGTGACAAGCATTGTATTCTCGTAATTTCTACAAGCTTTCACCTTGTCGGTACTAAAAAAAATGCATGTGAATTATATCTCTATGGCTTCGCAGAGCCGTCAAGTTGGCATGAAAGTAGACTATAAAAATTAACTCATAAAATCAAGATTGTGATACTTACTTAAATACTCTTATCGGAACCGAGATTCGTTTAACACTAATGTCCAATTCGGTACAACACGCAACGGTAAGCGAGTTAAAAGCCGTTTGTTTCATTAACCTAAAAAAATAAAATAAAATATCGCGACATAACAAAAACGCCTAATAAATCACACATGTCGTAAAAAATATATCTTTTCGGCAACCCATTATTAAAAATATATATTTTTACCTACATTTTTAGGAAGTTAGTCGTATTTCGTTTATTATCTAAAAATATATTTTAGTAAGTTACTCGTATTTCGTTTATTTTCATTTAATAATTTAACAATGTGTCAATCGTATAAATGTCTGAGATAACGTTTTTTTTAAAGTTTGTCAAAGTAAAGAAGACAGTTTCGAGATTTATTTATCGACAGGAGAAAAACACAAACCATTTTTAACAGTTTGTATTTCAACCAGTTAATGTTGATGAATTTCTGTAGTTCTCAAAACTAGTCGTGTTTACATCAATAAACTTTAAAGCGGTCATATACCAGTGGTTTATTTTTTATATAAACTGATAATGAGAACATCCGTGGTTCTCGAAACTAGTCGTGTTTATATATTAATAAATTCAGAGTGGGTCTTATATATGGACCGATATGGTCAGCAACGGAAATGTGCTCCAAAAAGCAAGAACAGGGGAGACAGTTGCTGATTGATATCAAGGTCTGGAAGGTGTCCTATCTGGGCATGTGCTGAGAGGAGAGAAGGACGAGCTATTGCATCTAATCATAAAAGGGTCGACGAGGTGTAAGCAGAAGATAAATTTCCATATTCAGATCTCCTGGCGCCAGAATATACGAAATAGGACGGGGATCAGGACCGTCGAGGCGCTGTTTAGAGCTGCCCAAGACAAGGACAATTACTATCAAGTGATAGTCGACATCAGAGGGATATGACTTGACACATTGAAGAAGAAGAAGGTCTTATACAAGTTCTTCGATATAAAATTCCAACAATAACAAAAACTGCGACCGGCGGCCAATTTTTGTGGTTGTATTCGGTTTAAGCGTAACAAAGTACATGAGAAACATCTACATAGTTATCCATTTAACAGAATCACTGTCGACCAGTCTACGTACGGCTCACCTAATGGCTAATTGAAATTCTTAAAGGATGCTGACATACAAACATTAGTTTATTTATTGATTTGAACCCGAGTCAATATGAATTTAGCGCCTACATTAACAAGAACACATGTATTCGTCATAGTTTATTAATTAATTTCAATATGCCAATCTCAATATGGAGAATTTAGCGTGAGGATTCCTCGAATGGTTCTGATCGATTAAAAGGTTAAAAATTAAACAGAACTTGAACATCATATGTAGAGTGTTTCTTTAAGAGGTAATTTTAATGGTGCAAAGAGCACTGCTTTATTGAGATGTCAAAAATAATATAAAAAATACCATAATGGTTGGTAGGTGTCTTGAAGAAAATACGTAGTTACTCGCTTGCTCAAATTGAGCCAATTATTATTTTGCGAATTCATCATCATCACCAAACCCTCCTCCGCACCCAATGGTGCATAGGGCACTGCTTTGTTGGGTGTCAAAAATAATATAAAAATACCATTATGGTTGGTAGGTGTCTTAAAGAAAGTATGGACTCGCTCGCTCAAATTGAGCCAATTATTATTTTATAAATTAAAACATATGGCCGATACGCGACTAAAAGCGATAATTAATTTATTGTTGTTTTCCTTTGAAATTGTGATTAACGACGTTTGCAATCTCATGTGACTCCGTAACAAAATGAAAACGTATCAATTAACAAGCATACCGAATCGCTTAATTATTTTAAATACACAGTAGAGAATTTATGATTATCCAGAAACAAATTGGAATTCATACGTTCGGCATGATGATGACACACGGTTACATGATAGTTTAATATAGATTGATTGTGGCGCTATATACACAGGGTGGCGCAAAATTAATCACCCTATCCGAAGATGTTATAATTTTTACTAATGGCGTCGTACTTCCATCATATTTGACATTTGAGAACTAGACAGCCGCAGTATACAAACCGATTGATAAAACGGACACAATTCGCTCACTCCTTTCAAGAACGTCATAAATCAAAAAACTTGATTTTCCAGGAGAACGTTTTTAAAGTTTACAAATATCAAGCCACTTATTGAACTTTTTACTGTGCAACATATCTTTTTAGGTAAAACCTGAAGGTTTTTTCTCCATTTGAAAAATATTTTGTTTATTTAAAAAAATATTTAAACAATACCTTTTCTTCAAAATGCAAAAAACAACATTTTCTGCCCTGTAGCGGGTAAATATTACGTTAAAAATATGCCTCTTTTGCTGGGATATAGTACATTTTCTGGGCATTCCGAAAACATGCATAACTGAAAATTGACGATTTTTTATTTATGACGTTCTTGAAAGGAGTGATCAAAATGTGTATCAATTTATTTATAGATTTGACGTTTAATTTGTAGAACTCCATTTTAATTTATATATTAAATATGCTGAAATCAGATACAGATTTTTTGAGTCTACCAAGTTGTATTTTATTGTTAAAAAACACATAAAAAATCAATTTTGTGACAATTGTTTTGCCTAGTTATGGCATTTTCAAACAAATGTAATTGCCAGAGGAAGACCGAGGAAAACAAAGCATGATCAAGTATTTAAAATACTTGAAGGTGGTCAGGTCAGGAGTCGGAATAATCGGTGTGTATGTATGAGGAGATGTATGAAGATTGTGTGCAAAGAAGGATTGATGTGGCGTTCTATTCTCTCTGCCTACCACTGCGGGGAGGCGTGATGTAGAGTAAGTTTAAATGAGGTAAACTTTGAGCCTAAGCCTGAGAATGTTTGTAATTTCCTTTTCCTCTTTTTCCTTCTTCATCGCGCCCGTAATTAAGATTTTAAATTTTCAGTTTGCGACAATTTATTTTTAGACCGCCGCGAGTCTCCACCCTTCCACGGGGTGTTACCAGAGTCGAGGATTTCGTTATGGGGATGCAAATGGGACGCATTAATTCAATGGGGTAAGTCGCCCCCGGCGTTTTTTTACCGAATTACTGATCCGCCCCTGCTGTGAATATGCATGCTGCATCCTAATTGGCAGTATCAAGGGACGGAGCGGGTTGTTACTGCGGAGATTATGGCCTGCAATTAAGGCAGCGTCTTCCATTATTCATTCGCAGGTTTTTACGGCGAACAAAAAAGAATTTGCGTTGCTCGACTAACTCAATTTGGTGGCTGAAAAAGACATCGATTAGAGGATTCAATTGCACTAGAGTTGATCGCAGGGAATACGAGTAGTCGCGTGGGGTAACTGTAGGTACGCATATTTTTTTTCGATATAAAAAAAACTGTTTTTAGAAATCCAATTCTTTAAAATTTTTATAATAAATCGTTTCTTAGATACATAAAAAAAACACCTTATTCGGTATTTAAACAAAAAAGTCATATAATATAATAAAGTTTAAGTATATCGTAGTCATACAGGAGAAAATGACCAAGTGCATTTTTTACAAAAACGTGATCATTGACTATTTGATATCTTACAAGCTCAATATTGCCCTGAAAAAATCTCAAAGGATTTTATACTTGGAAGTTTTATATAATATATTGACTTGTTAAAAATGACAGCATTGATGTTTATTTTCTTGCCAAGCAAAAGTGACTTAAATGGCCCTCCTGAACATTTTGGGTTTTTTTAGTTGGTCACTTTCTCCTGTACGACTACGATATGTCGAATGCGTACACTTGCCCCATATGCGGGGTAAGTATACGCACACCGTAGTGTAAGTGTACGCATTGCGTACGGCTCCTGTTAGGGGTTATTTACTTTCAATTATCGCAGGTAAATTTTATTTTTATAGTTTGTGCAGTTCTCATGCCACCACGCTTTACATTAAATACATTCTATCCTATCTTCTTTGGGCGGATCCTGGAAGGTACTTCTCATTGCATCGTGGGCAGAAGTAGCCTTTACAAGTCTTTACTCCAGAATTTACAGTTTTACGCTTCTTTGTGGTAACCTTTTTTTCTTGTTCGCAAGTAGAGATGGTCCACTACTTGTTCACCACTATTGTTTTCATGTTTGTTTTCGAACCATCTTTGCATCGACATCTCTTTTTTTAGATTATTTTTTTCGATTATTATTTCGTTATTTTTTCGATTATTTCGGTTATCCGTTATTGAAATGCGATTGACTGATGTTGTATCAACTTTCATACATTGTCGAGGCCGATGTACCGATGTTACCATGGATGTCTATTTAGGCACTGAATCACATAAGATATCAATTCTTTAACTAACTAACTAACCATCACGCCGCGTAACCTAAGGCAAAGAGAATAGAACGCCACACCACTCCGCCTTTGCAAACATTCTTCGCCTCTTCCACATTCATGCATCTCCTCACACATACCCGTCGATTATTTCGACTAATCAAATAAATAATCCAGAATAAATAGCGATACTAGATACAAAATGACGAATAGCAAGAACAGCACTATAAATTACCTTTGTTCTCATTTCAAATTTCCCTTCTAACGAGTTAGGGTTGTCCCGTTTCAGATCGATCTTGTCACGCATACAAGGTAGGTAATGGAGTCCCCCGAGCCAATAGTGTTGCGTAAAGAGGGAATCGTCATATCGCCGCCGCGGGGGATGAACGATATTAGTGCGGGGGAGGCGACAGATAGGGATGTGGAGCAACGAAAAAGTTCATTACAATTTTCCGATATTGCTTCCTAGAAGCGTTCGGCAGATAACACAATATTTCACTTAGGGAACGGCAGGAACTCCCAGTCATCATTCGCGTAACATAATTTTCTCTTTTCTGTGCGCGATATTTATTATTAAAATGCAATGAAAGTGGTAATAAATTACATATTTCCATGACTTACGTGTCATTAAAAAAACAATGAATGCGAAAACATGAATGGAAAAAATATGAATAATAGAAAAAAATGATATTTCATAGTTGTACGCACAGAAGACTAATTTGTTTCGGTAATTTGACGTCTATTGTACAATGAATCAAAAATTTTACAAAGTTTTATTTTCCATAAATAAATTAAACCTGTCAACTTACAAAAAACATTCAAAATAATTTTTAAATAAAATTTGACCCGATACTGCCGAGAGCTATAAAGCCGCCAATAAATAAGAGATGGCAATGATACTTTTGAACTTATGTAGGTATGTTTGCAATACGTAAGTATATTTATTTTATTGCGATTGAAAAAATGTATAAAGATAACCACTAAAGGAAAATAGACAGCAAGTTATAATGTGAATACCCACTTGATGGCATACTTATACGCATCAAATACGTTTTTAATACATTTGCGCTACTTTGGGGATATGGCACATCTTATTGAAATTATATTTTTAAAGGCGGTTAGTTTTTCTATATAGCTTACATATGAACAAATGCAATTAGATAGTTTGAGGGGAAAAAATATAGTTTATCACACCACATTACTTTCTCGATGTAAGTTAAAATCTCTTGAATAAATCAATCACTTTCGAACACATTCAATTATTTTGTTAAATAACTTAATTAATTGCAAAAATGGAAACAAATTAGTTTCAAAATTAATAAAAGTAATACATTAAAAGTAAATTTAAATACAAGCGTTGTCATGTAGAGTAAACTGTAGAGTAACTAGCCATTGCGGGTAAAAGGCCATTTTTGCGGAACATTTTTATAAGGATTCGGTCATCTGAATGTATTTTTTATTATTTTGACCATCAGTTACTTAAAATTTTCTTTTCTGGCGTCGCTTCAGATAAAAAAGTGTCGTCTGTTATAACAGGTGCACCAAATACTAACAACATTTTTTCAACAGATGTTTATTTAAGTATATCACTAAAGTGACATCAACGATCAAAATAAATGCGAAAAGTCGGCAAAGCCATAACCTAGATATTATTTTTTAACATCTCAACATGGAAAAAGAAGAATATGGAAGTCCGGGCATTTACGGGGCTTACGACCATCATAGGGTGGTTTAAGTGATAACTTCACACACGTGTAACGTTCACCAATTCTACCCATGATCGAGAACCGCACTACTTAAATTCTTGGAACTTCTAGATATATTGATTAAACTCGAAACATAGTGTTTGAATTCACAATAAACTTCACTAGAGATATCTATGGCAGGATGAGAGAAGCTTTTTATTGAGCAGAAACTCTTTCATTTGTAAGTGAGATCCGAATCGTGGATTATATTCACATACATAAGAAATGCTAGAAAACACCTACCCTTTTAATTTTTTTTTTATTTTAGCTTATAATTTGACCGGTTAATTTATTTACAAATACATAAGTACGTCAAAAAATAATGTAAAAAATATCTCCTAGTTAGAGATAATCCAGATTTGCGACACAGTCAAAATGTTGCAAACCTAGATATTATTGAATGGGCGAATGTCGATTGTCACGAATATCGATTCGACTGGACGTCACTAAACAATTCCCATATAGCTATACTTATAGGGTGGGTGTTGTACGTTGCACGTTGCACCTACCTACGTGTTAGTAAAAGAGTAGAAACTGGGTATGTAGGTATGAATAGCTATAAATTTGAGGGTAAGAGCGATTTATAAACATCGTACGAGTATGTTGCATTTAGTGTGAAAAAATTAAGAATTTTTTAAAACAAAATTTAATATTTATTTTTTTATCTAGACTTGGTTGAGTGACACTAGTTTTTTTTTAAATTGTAATTTAATATAGTTCCATCTTTTATACAATTTAATACAATTTCTATACGGTTCTACTTCATACCATCTTATAATTTTAGTTGCGCTGAGCCTCTCCAAAAGAGACCGAGCTCTTGTGCTTGGAGAGGGACTTTTTTCTTTTTTTTTGACATGTATTTAAAAAAAAAATATTTCATAATTTTTTTTTTTACGAAAATAAAATACAGCCATTTTTGCAACAAAAAATAGTTAATTGACCCTTATGTGTTTGCTTTATTGATCTTCACTAATACAATTTATTTAGTTTAAAATTTTGTTTTAAATTTTGTTTATAAAATTTAGCAATTTTTTATATATTATAAATTGTTTCAATCGTACTTTTTACCTCACTTTTGCTGTATTTCCCACTATTTTACTATATATTTATCTATTACTACGTATGTGGCGAATGTGAGCGGGAGAACAGAACGAGGACGGCCGAAAAAGACTTGGCACGATCAGATCAATCAGAACTTAAAATCTGGTGGTGTCAAAATCTGCGTAATCGTAGACCAGATGTATGGATGTGAAGGAAGCAAAGAGTGTATGTCAGGACAGAAGAGTGTGGCGTTCCATCCTCTCTGCTTACACCTGGGTGGAAACATAGTAGTAGTACTACTACATTATTTTTTCTAAACTTTTTAATAATTTGTATGGGTGTGAGGTACCCTTATAAATCTAACTTTGTCCCAGAATACGCCATATAAATTACTTATTGGAAATATAATGCATGTATCTTTATATACTTATGTAAAGTTTGAAAAAAAAAATTTGATATATAATATTTTTTAAAGGTTTTTAAGGGTGGGTACTTGCGATATAACATGTGGTAATTAATATTTTTACATAACAATTGACTCTTTTACATAACGAATGAAAATAAATCTATGTCATGCGTAGAGTACTTTGTTATTGGTCTCGAACGTCCTTGTTGATGATAATCGAAAAAAAATTGGGTAAGCGGTAACCGTAACATATGTCTGAAAATTATATTCCAACAATCCTTCAGTTTCTGACAAATGTGTTATTTTGCGTATATTGGTCTTGTAACCTTATTTGTATCCAAGTGTAAATAGGGCACTAAACCCTATCGACGCAGTATTATATTGATCCTTAATTACGTGAAGGTAAGGTGATCATTTCTGTGCTACACTTTATTTATTTTGACCCCGGGAATCGAATCCATAGTATATCCAAGACGGTAGTCAAACGCGCTAACCACTACACTTTGGAGGCAATTTTGGTCCACATCCATTTAAAAACTCTAATATACATATATATATATATATATATATATATATATATATATATATATATATATATATATATATATATATATATATATATATATATATATATATATATATATATATATATATATATATATATATATATATATATATATATATATATATATATATCTTCCATATCTATGCATCTCTTCATTAACATCATTAAATAACAATTGAATTTGATTTTCATAGTATCAAATATTCGATTTATTATGAAATTCTACAAAGTAAACCTGTTAATCAAAACACTGTTACAAAAATTATTAAATAAATAAAAATATTCATTACTTTCAAAAATGTATAAATATTATTTTTCTTTATATATGTATACTAATTATTTACGAATTTTATTTTAGAAAAAAAAATCACAAATTGTTTTATTTTTGGATTGTACAGATCATGTCTGTACAATACAAATGTACAGATTTTATTGTCAAAAATATTTTATTTTCATTTGCATATGTATACATATTATTCTTTCCCGAAATATATTTACTACCTACTTACATAAGAAATATACATAAATAAATAAACATCATTCCCATCATTAACAAACTTTTCAAAATTTCGATTTTTGTTGTTTCACTATTCCATTTTCAGCTCGTGTGTTAGATTTTGTTACCCATTTTCATTTTCCCAAAATATTGTGCAAATACATGGTAAACGCGCAGTTCTAAACAACACAATTACAGTTAACACATTATCTTGTGTAATATCCATTAGTGTTATGGTTTGTTATTTAATTATACGAATTGCGATATTAAATTACCTTCATGTCATTGATGATTTGCTGGAAGAGGTTTCCCAGGGCGGAATACTCCTTCTCCACCGATACTCCCTCCATTTTGAGTTTTAGCACTTTGTTACACAATAACCACTAAAATAATTCACAACAACTAATAGACGATACGAAATGCAATCATTATCGACACTATTACTTCACACGATCGAAATACAAGCGAGCAGCGACTATTTCTAAAATACCCCCACAGCGATGGACCGTCTACTCAACTCCGACCACAACAAAACAAAATTTTATCATCAATGAAACTCACTAAACTTTGGCATCTAATTTAACACGCATACGTCGGTAGTGTCAGATTTCCCCGGAATAAAATATCCGGATATTTTCACATACAAAATAATACAAAACAAACTAAAATCACGGACTGTCATATTCCCACCGAATAAAACGGGAGCGTAAATTCGCGCAATTTATCTTCAAATCACATTTTTGAAGATTATGTTTCACAAATCTTCGCTGTAGATAGGTAAAATAACAAGGAACTGTGCGTTTTTAATACAGAAAACGGAAATAAATGCTAGCGGAACAAACACTAGACGCGTTAGAATTAAGAACAAACATCAAAGGAACACCGTCGACGACAAGCCGCGAACGATAACCAACCGGAGTATAGGCGCAGGTAGCGACCGGGGTCTCTAGCACCGAGCGAGAGGAGACGGGGAGGCAGGGTAGCCACTATTATAACTGTTTATTCTTCCATGTGCATAATCTAGATCAGTCCCATTGAGATATCTTTGTACGTGCGTCAATTAAATTATATGGAAACATCTTTGGTAACATAAATATTTCGTAAATCTTCTAACCGTATACTTTTATTGATGAATCTGTCAACAAAAGAAACTTAAACTTTTCAATACCTTTCTATGTATATATCTTTCTGAAAAAGTTTTTCTCATTTGTAGTAGTGTCATGTGATAAACTAGATATATTGTCATGTGATAAACTAGATATATACCAGTCTGATGATGTCGGTAACGACGAAACCCGGTCGCTGGTCAAATAAAAAAGTGGAAAAGCTAAAAATATTGGTTTTAATCTAATAATAAAAAAATAGATATATTGTTGTTTGGTTGTTCCTATTCAGTTTGTTTTACGTTTTGGATGGGATCATTGTTTTATTTTAATTAAGCCATCGATTCTCCTAATTTTTAAATGCAATTACTAATCGATTATACGAGTCCCTCATTCTTACCTGGTTTACGATGAATAAATAAAAACAAGTGTCATTCTTATAACTGTGACCCACTTACACATTGAATACATATCTGATTATGTTTTCTACATTTTAAGTGCATAAAGGAGGGTCAAGGACTTAATCATCGAGTATAGTAGTACAGGCTAAGTGATTAATTTTTATTTTTTTGTAAGTAATTTTTTTAAATACGAAAATTATGAGCAAAACCATGTGTCCTAGTGCTTTATCAAAATTTAGTTATTTTTAAAAAAAAATTCATACTCGTAACGTAACGTGTAATAAATCAAATACGAATGATGGAAATATTTTTTTGTTGATAATCATTTGATAGTTTTGGTTACTTATTGCCAATATTACTTTAACAACAATTATCTAAGGCTATAAAAACAATGCCATGTGATTATTCCTTTTCCCAAAAATGAATTTGAGTACCTTAATGCCCCATTACTTCCCATAAATTGTTATTGCACATGTAATAACTATAACTTTAATACCTAGAATTGTTTAGCTATATAAGGACCCTCAGTCCATTTATTTATATTATGAGGTCAGGGGATCTTGCACCCTTTATGTCACTGCGACTATATAAGGTTTATTGTGACCTGTCAGTCCATTCAATCTTCAAATAAGTTTGAAAATGCCATATCAAGACAAAAAAAAAATCACAAATTTTATTTTTGTGTTTTTTATGATGAAATACAATATAGTAGACTCTAAGAATAAGTGTTCGATTGTAATATTTAATACTTTAATACTTACCTTTGAAATCCTCGGATTTAATATTTGGTGGGAAAAGGTTGGCAAAAAACAATAAATAACATGTGACATTTAATTGAATTCTTCATCTCTCCTATCTTATTACTTAATTATTTATATGTTCGAATTTTTAACTCTCATATTATGTTGTATCGATAAAACCATTTATGTTGTAATGTTGGTACTTGTAATATTGTTTTCTACAGTTTTCGTACCTGAGTATGTTTGTAGTTTGACAGCTGTGTACTTAAATGTGTTCGTTTTCTGTTGTTTTCTTCTACGTTTCCCGCCAAACGCCAAATGAAATAGTTTCTGTTAAATTACTGCCAGATTTATATTAAAAATGAAGAAAATAAACAGAGTGCATGGACACAAACCTGGATCAATATATAGAATTGCGCTGGAGAACTTCGTGTAAGTTTGAATGTTTTGAATTTTCGCATTACTGTCTTTGATAATTACAATTTAAATTACGCCGTACTTTATTGAGATCTTGATTTGAAATCATTTACAGTACCTTTCGTCAAGTAGAAGTATTTCCTGGATCCACATTGAACTTGATAATTGGGCCCAATGGAACCGGGAAATCGACATTTGTTTGCGCTATTGTTCTTGGGTTAGGAGGAAAAACCAGCGTCATTGGAAGGGCCAAAACCGTAAGTACTTTTAAATCTAATTTGCGTATTTTTAATTCACTATCCATCTTTCATTTTTGGTTATCATTCAACAGTTACACCAACCTGCCTGACAGTGTTGCCATATGCCAAACCAAAAAATCTAAATCAAAAAAACTAACTAACTAACTAACCATCACGCCGCTTCCCCGCAGGGGTAGGCAGAGAGAATCGAACGCCACACCACTCTGTCTTTGCAAACATTCTTTGCCTCTTCTACATTCATGCATCTCCTCATACATACCCGACGATTATTACGACTCCTGACCCGGCCGCTTTTAAGTATTTGACATACCTGATTGTGCCAAGTTTTCCTCGGTCGTCCTCTGCTTCTTTTTCCAACTTCATTCGCTCCATAAATTTGTTTAACCGTTCTTTGTTCACTCATACGCTCCACATGTCCAAACCATCTCAACACACCTTTCTTAATTTTATCGATAATGCTTATCTCAGCCTTACATTCTTTCCTTATTTCATCATTCGAACATCTGTCAAACATCGTTTTGCCACACATTCGTCTGAGGGATCGCATTTCGACTGCATTCACTCTGCTTTCATCCTTCTTTTGCCAACTCCATGCTTCGCTTCCATACATAAGGGTTGGAACCAGAACTCCATTGTGTACTGCCAGTTTAGCTTCCGCCGATAGATTTTTATTTGCTAAAACTGATTTTAGTGCACCATTCACTCTGTTCCCAGCATTCACTCTCCTTTCTATGTCTTTATCAATCTTTCCATCCCTAGAAAACATACTACCCAAATATATGAAATCATCTACCTGTTCCAAAATCTCCCCATTTACCAATATTTCACACTCAGATCTACATTCATCTCTTTCAAAAACCATGATCTAAATCAAACAGTCTAGAAATCTGTATAGAATCAATAACCCAAAATCTGTGTAGGTGCCTATTTGCCATTACTTTAAAGTTTTGATACAAATAGCACGATCTGTTAAACAGAACTTACAGTATGCATATTCTTCACCCTTTAACTTGTTTCTAAACAAGTCTTAAAATAATTATCTTCCAGCCAGCACTGATTAAAACATTGTGTATTAATCGAAGTGTATAAAAAAATGAACATTCGGTCGCATGAACAAAATAGACATGTTTTGGGGAATCCTGCAGTACGCTGCGTAAATTGCGTAGTGTTCCATGACAAGACAAAATAGTACCCTACCCAATAATAAATAACGCACTTCATTATTAGACAAATTCTCACCTACTATTTACTATCAAATGTTAATCATGCTGGAATCCATACATATTTTCATTCTTCTGTTTTATCATATACTATGTCCAATTCCAAAAATCTGTATAAAACTAAAAGTATGTACTAACTAAGAATAAAATCTGTCATCTGTAACGGCAGCTTAAAATCTGTATCAATACAGATAAATCTGTATATATGGCAACACTGCTGCCTGAGCTACAAATATTTCAAATTTCATGTTTCTGTGATGTTATCTTTCAAATCAAGAATACAACATACGAAACATTTTCGTAATATGTAATATAGCGCAACCACTTAATAATAGCAAATTTTTTCTACATATTTTTGTTTGCAATTTACTTTTCATCATTTCACAATAAATCTCACTTAGACATATCGCTCACTCCTTTCAAGAACGTCATAAATCAAAAATCGTCAATTTTCAGTTGTGCATGTTTTCGGAATTCCCAGAAAATGTACTATATCCCAGCAAAAGCGGCATATTTTTAACTTAATATTTACCCGCTACAGGGCAGAAAGTGTTGTTTTAGCATTTTGAATAAAAGGTATTGTTTAATCATTTTTTTAAATATGTTAAATATTTTTCAAATGTAGAAAAAACCTTCAGGTTTTACCTAAAAGATCTGTTGCACAGTAAAAAGTTCAATAAGTGGCTTGATATTTATTTTTAAAACATTGTGTTATATTTTTAAACTTTAAAATCGTTCTCCTGAAAAATCAAGTATTTTGATTTATGACGTTCTTGAAAGGAGTGGGCGATATAGGTAGGTCTATGTGTGGGTATACAATAAACATTATGTTATAAAGCTTATTATTAAAAACAGAAAAATTGGTAGAATATTTTTTGTTTTTGTTTTAAATAATAGAGAAATATTCGTGTTTTTATTATGTACACAAATAATTCAATTTCATGCTATTTCTGTGAGCCTAAGCGGCTCATTATTAGAAATAGGTATCAAATTGTGGTAGAGTAGTTTTGAACCGAAAAACTCTGACTTAAGAGTCCGCGACACTAACCACGGGACCACAGCCCGACACAACACGACATGTTAAAATACAAGTAAGAAAATTGAATTAAGAGAAAGAAATCACCAATTTGTATGAATTGTAATTTCATTTATACACCGGACTGCTCATCGGACAAATGAAAAAGACTTATTTGTGCTGAATTATTTGCTGCTTCACAAGTATTTACCCCATTAATTCCGAAACTAATCAGTATAAACACTTAATAATATAAATAAATATCTAAATAAGAAGGCTGTACAGGGTGCTAAAGTAATATATTTTTAAACTTGAAAGGGGTGGAATATTGGATTTGACGTACTTTACTTTGAAGGATTTAAAAAAAATTATTTTGCAATTATAAAAATCTGAGAAATCAATGTTTTCACTTTTTTTGTTGTTGTAAATTTGCTTATCGAACATGAGTTTAGTAAGTTGGCAACATTGTAATATTCATTGGAACTTCATGTTGATATTTCCAATGACATAAAAAACAAGTTCTCAGCTCTTTGCTTGCATTATATTATACTAATAAATACTTACAAAATATTGTAGCAGTTGATAGCAGACTAGTATGTAATTTTATTATTGAATTAGTAAAGTACTAAAATACATTCAATTTAAATTATTTTCTTACAAAAAAAGGACTTAAGTTCTAAACTGCTGCCTTGTTTTGTACATAACATAGAATTTTGTCTAGCCAGTCTCAAAATATCAGTAATGACGAACCACATTAATGTGGAAAAGCTATTCATTCGTCATATTGTTCAATATTTACAGCATTTGAGTGTGTCCAAATACTTGTTCACAAATCTGGATTATCTCCAATACGGTGTTATTTTTTTGACATCTCAACATTGATGAAGAAGAATATAGAAGTCTGGGCATTAAAGGACTTACGACGGATCATTTTACACACGTGTAACATTCACCAATTCTACCCATGATTGACAAACACACTACTCCAATTTTTTTAACTTCTAGATATATTGATCAAACACATAACACAGTATGCGTGAGTTCACAATAGCCATCTATGGTGGGATGAGAGAATTTTTTTATTGGGCAGTGACTATTTCATTTGTATGTGAGGTCCGAATCCTGGATCATATTAATATACATGAGAAATGCTTGAAAATATGATTTTAACTTATTTTAGCTTATAATTTGACCATTTAATGTAACATTTGGAGTGTATCAATTATGGGCAGAATTGGTAAATGTTACACGTGTATAAAGTGATCACTTAACCAAGCCTATGACGGTCATAAGCCCTGTAAATGCCCAAACTTTCATTGTGCCTTCCAAATTTGGGTATTTTTTGTAATAATTTGTGTGTTGAAATTGTATTCATAAATGTTTGCGTGAAGAACAAAAAGACGCAGTTCATCGACTTTATTTGTTTGTAATATTGTCCCCACCACATGTAACTCCTTTAAAATCGTGTATAAAGGGTGGAGGACAAATTTTTGTGTTTTCAGATAAGATTAAAATTCAAACGTATATACGTCGCGCTCGCTCTTTTTCTATTGGCGTCGCTTTGTTCTTCTCGCATAAGTGTTTTATAATTTTCGATAAATAAATAATCGCCTTCATTTGCGCGTTTCCGTCTTCCTCATCATAAGTGTTCCAGTACCGTTAGTAGTAATATTCATATTCTTTTTCATCTTTATTGAAATGTCAGAAAAATAATTGTTTGATATATTTATAGATTGGAGAATATGTGAAAAGCGGGCACGAGACGGCCACCATCGAAATAGAACTCTACCAGAACGAGGGCGAAGAAAACGTCACCATCACAAGGAACTTCAACACCGACAACAACTCCGTTTGGAGCATCAACCGAAAGACGGTCAAGCTGAAAGATGTCCAGGACCTCACGGAGCACCTTAACATCCGCGTGGACAATCTCTGCCAGCTGTTGCCGCAGGACCGAGTCCAGGACTTCGCCAAGATGAACCCCCAGGAGCTGCTGAAGAGCACGCAGATTGCTGTCAGCGGGCAGGAGGCTGTAGACCTACTCGAAGAGTTGAAAGAGAAGAAAATTTCTCACCGTTCTCTCAACACCAAACTCTCCCAGATCTCGTCACAGTTGAATGAACAGGAAACGACAAATGCCAAGTTAGTTTTTAAAATTTTATTTCAAAACATATTATTTATTTATTTAAACTACTTTTTTTTTTAATTACCTAACGTTCAAGTGACTCTGAAATCTAGCTATAGCTTATGCAACACCGCTTATCATGACCCCACTCAGGTTTCAACTTGATTTAACTTTACTAACTTTTTTATTTAAGTTTCATAGCCTATGCCTACTCGTGAGTGGATTTACTATTTATGTTTAAAGTTACTATAATTTCTTGTAATTCATAAGTGAAAATTCCAGGCAAAAACACTCGCCTTATTTAAACTATATGTACAGAAAAGAAATAAGTACATTGGCGAGCTTATTACTAAAAATCTATATCTTCTAACCTACCAAAAACAGACTAGTGATATTTATTATTAATTATTTTTATTTATTTCAAATTATCGAACGTTTCATATGTATAAAAAATAATGATTGAAATTTTGTAATATTTTTCTCATTATGGCAAGATTTGAATGTAATTGACAAGCTTTTACCATATATTTAACCTTCCAGCGGGCGCGTTGAGAAATTTCCCATGGGCACGTGTTATAAATTTTATGTCATTAGGTTTTCTGTATGTAAATTGGGTTTTCTTTATATTAATTTATGTCTTTCACCATCGTGTAATTTAATTTTTTCCAGTTAAAATTTCTTCCATTGTTTTCTCCTCTCTTTGGTCGGTCTGACAAGTTTTCCTATTAAAACACGTCTAAAATAAGTAAAAAATACATTTAGCTATAAAAGAAACGATTCAAATGAAAAATAAATAAGAAAATGTTTGATTTCCATATAAAATACATAAAACACACTTGAAGGAGTCATTTTTTAAATTTACGCTTAAAGAAAATTTCCAAATTTCAATGAAAAACAAAAATTTCTTAGCACACTCGGTACGTCTGTAGTTTAGAGAGACACTGACCCTCGAATAGCTCGGAGCTCGTAGTGTAGTCGTAATTGGAAAGGGTGGAGGAAGCGATAAGGTGCATTTGTCATAAACTTTATGACAACGCGCCTGCTGGAAGGTTAAAAATATATATTATTTTGAGAAATAAAAATACTTTGTTTTTTGATCCACTCACATTTTTATTAACCAACTAGTTTCGGCAACAACCTGTTGCCCTCTTCAGGGTTTAATTTACGACTAAACATATATATAAAAAAGAAACAGTGTACAAGTTATTGGGTTTCGATAAGGATAGGGGTGGGGGTAATGGTGTTTTAAGGAGAGGTAAGAGCAAGGAAGGGGATAACTGTGTTTAGGTTGGGTTTGATTTTATGGGAAAAATATTAAAATGGGACTTTGACTTAAGTTTATTTCATTGTTAATTACATTTCATTTTTGTTTAACAGCTTTTTTTATTTCTAAAACTTCCAAATTATTAATTTGACTAGTTCTATTATAAAAATGTAGAATTTGTATCCCATCTTCAAAATTGAATGAATGATTATTTGACAAGATGTGATCCGCGAATTCCGAAATTCCGAAAAATTGTTATTGTTAAGACATCTCTTTATTGTTAACCTTTTAACTGCCGGCAGGTACATGTATGGCGGTACCCAGCACGCCGCGAATTTTACGACAAAAATAAAACCTTCTAAACATATCATTATTGAAAGTGTAATAACGTTTATTTATAAAACTAACCAAATAAATCAAAAGCGCGCCAGTCGTGCAGTCATTTATCCATAATCATAAAATTACTTGTTCTTGGTGCAGGGTTGTCACAAAATTTGTCACAAAAAAAATGAAAACTTAATTATATGTCAAAAGTAATTGTTTATGTTAGTTTAATATTTCAAGTATACACACACACAAACTATGATTTTAAACAATTAAAAATCTTTAGTAAAAGCCCATTTGAAACGGCGCGTCTTAAGACATAATTTTTGTATGAGCGGCGCTCCGTTCATAGAAAATTATGCGTCTTGAGACGCTCTTGGCAGTTAACCGGTTAAGACATTTTATTGTTAAGACATTAAAAATATAATTCACATTTTTTTCAGTATGCAGTCGGTGATAGATTCCATGCACGAGAAAAAGAAGATAGAGAAGGAGATAGATCTTATTGAGAAGAAGCGAGTCTGGGTGGAGTACGACAACTTGAAGGGGCGGTTGGACGACCTAGGCAAGGATCGCGGGGAGGCCGTCAAGTTGGTCTCAGCGCACCAGGCCAAGATGGCACCCTTGCAGAGCGCCATAGACAAGGCCAAGGCTGACGTCACTAAGCTGGAGGACTCCAAGAGCAGCATGGTAACGGAATCAACTATCTTTATTCTGTAGCAAAACTTTGAAAAATGGTTTAGAAATGTCACTCACAAGTCATTAACCGGATCCACGCGGCTCGCATAACCGTATGTGTTTTAACAAAACATGCCCCATACGCGGCTGACATAAGCGTTTGTGTTTTTACATTGCTCCAAGTTTCGAACCTCAGTTCAACTTTGAGGGATTTTTTCATGGTGTGGAACTTTGGATAAAATAATACGTCAATCCTTGGCCTTATGACATTTGTTGAAATATCTGACTTATAATTTGTAACATCACAAGGATAAATAAAAGAACAGATCCCTGATTTTTCTTGCGGTCGGTAATTAGTCAGTCCGCACCATAATCATGCCCTATATCTGTCTCACTCTCGACGCTACGCATCGCCAGTGGGTAAGAGTGACACACGTTGCGTGCTTTAATTTATTTATGTTACGATCTAATTTGTTTATATTACGATATATTTCAAGAATAATGTGACACACGTGTATTATAGAGTACCAAAAAGGCACAATGAATCCCATTGAACGTTTTTGTTTAGGAAAATAAATTGTTTCTTAACTAAATATATGATAAAAGTAATCATTAAAAAAACGGCAAAATACGCCGCGCACAGGCGTCTCTTAGGAACAAAGTTAACGCGGTTAAAAGGTTAAAGGAAAACTCGTTTATTATGAAATTTTTCTGAATGGGTGAACATAAATTTCTGCGTTAATAAGTGTATTAAGGTGATTTTGTTCTAGTTTTATACTGACACATTTCAATCCTTTTACGGCAGAAAACTGTATAATTTTTATTCTGTTTCATTTGATGATGAATATTATTTTCAACAGGCTAAAGAAATGTCCCTCCTGATGAGAAAACTAAGGGAATTGAGGGAGAACTCCTCGTCACAGAATGGGAATATACGAGAACTGGAGGCGGAGCTAGCAGCCAAGATAACGCAGCATGAGAATAAGCATAGAGATATAGATCAAGCCAAGGCTAGTCTATCCAAAATGAAAAACGATAGAAACAATTTGCTACAGCAATATGGAAATGGTGAGCCTTGTCTCTGCACTTTTATTCATAATTTTTTCTGTTAACCTTTCCCTTAGGGCGTTTATCTACTACTCGGAATTACACGGAGTCCGGCACGTCAGTTAGCGTTTTAAAACGATGATTGGCTTGGATTGGCTTGTGCTTTTGTCCATCTTTCTTCGGATCGGAGCTCTTGATCGGTGCGTGAACATGTTGCGCGTAAATTCGATCATGTTAAACTGTCATAGTTGCTTTCATATTTCAAAACCGGACTGCCGGACTGTAAAATTCCATGTAGTTGACAAACGCCCTTACGGTGCTAAAAAACTTCCGCGTTCAATGGTGATATGTATTTTGTACACTTTATGAAAATGTGAATTAAAATCGGGAAAGTGTGAAAATTACTAAATGTTGCTTTTATTCACTATAGTTGATGTTGAAATGTAACAATTTTGTGATGTTAGCTCTGGTAAGTATCTGAAAACGAGGATAAATACATTGCAAGTAGACACAATAGCTAGCGTAGCGACACGACCGCCGGGTAGGACAACCTGCGCACTACTAAACACGCTACGTCATGCCTGTATACGCAAAGCACGGCACGCACGCACACACTGAGAAACTTTTGTGTATTGGTGATTTTTATCCCCGATTTTTTCACAAATTATTTATTTCCATCGCTGCAAATGAATAACTTTGTATTTTAATACTTTTGTGTAATACGTAATTATATTACAGAGGAATGCGAAAATTCTGAGCCTGTATCTATTTTATATTATATTGATATTCTCATTTTTAAAGTCAAGTTGTTATAAATACATATCACTGGGAGGGAAAGGTTAAACTTATAGATTTCTCTATCATATCCAATGGAGAAAATTCTGAATAACCTTTTGCGATATAAATAAACTAATCTCGGAATGTCTTTATAAAAAATTCACCGCTTACCTAAACGAAATAAAGAATTTATTAAATGATTAATACCAAAAATCATGTTAAACATTTTAACACATTAAAAATCTATATATGTATGATTCATAATAAATCCATGATCAACAATATGACAATGACTAAAGTTACACCCTGAGTGGCCATGTTCCCACTGATAAATAAAACCACAAACAGTTCCTATCCATTCTTCATTTTTTAATGCCTTAAGGACCCAACTCTTAAATTTAGGTTAAGCTTCACATACAGTGTTTGATAATGATGTTGAATACGTCATAACATGCCTCGCAATAACTTTTGAGAAAAGTGGTATTTACTAAAAATTAATACAGTGGAACCTCTCATAATGAGCATAATTCGATCCAGAATCTTACTCGTTAACCGGATCCACACGGCTCGCATAACCGTATGTGTTATCACAAAACATGCCCCATACGCGGCTGACATAAGCGTATGTGTTTTTACTTTGCTCCAAGTTTCGAACCTCAGTTCAACTTGGAGGGATTTTTTCATGGTGTGGAACTTTGGATAAAATAATATGTCAATCCTTGGCCTTATGACATCTGTTGAAATATCTGACTAATAAATTGTAACATCACAAGGATAAATAAAAGAACAGATCAATAAAGATAAATAAAAGGTAATTAGTCGGCGCCATAATCATGGCCTATATCTGTCTCACTCTCGACGCTACGCATCGCCAGGGGGTAAGAGTGACACACAATGCATGCTTTGATTTATTTATGTTACGATCTATTTATATTACAATATATTTCAAGAATAATGTGACACACGTGTATTATAGAGTACCAAAAAGGCACAATGAATCCCATTGAACGTTTTTGTTTAGGAAAATAAATCGTTTCTTAACTAAATACATGATAAAAGTAATCATTTTAAAAACGGTGAAAAACCGCTGCGCACGGGTGTCTCTCAGGAACAAAGTTAACGCGGTTAAAGGGTTAAGCGAAACATTTTTTGTTTTGACTAATGCAGATGTTCCGGCTCACAACTGAATGTCGTGAAAAGGGGACTTGCCCTATCTCTGTAACTCGTTATGTGAAATGTCACTCCTTAAGGGAGCAACTATTTACCCTTATTTTATGCTTGTTATGCGAATTATTCATTATGAGAGGTTCCACTGTATATCCTGGCAACAATAATCACAGTAATTTGTTGTTAACTGGTCCTTTTGGCAGTTTTTTTCTGTGCTTCTGAATTTGTTTTAATCAGTAACAAATTGATGACGCTTTGCAGAATCCATGGTGAAGGATGAAATACTAAAATTACAAGTTCCTGTTTCTAAAACCAATGCCGGAATCGAAAAATTAAAAGAAACAAGAGTTCAAATTCAGTATGAACTGGATTCCAAAATATTGCCACAGCTCCGACTCCACGAGAACAAGTAATATTCTATATTTTTGTAAATTTTTTTGTCTTGAAACATATGCTTATTTTATGTAGTTTTTTGAACAAACGGAAATTAACAAATATTGTCGGGTGGTTTTTTTATCGACCCCGACCCTAATTATACTCGGCTAGTCTGCCGCCCAACCCTAGTATACTAATCACAAGTTACCGCAAACCCAATTTCGATCTGTAAAATGTTTTTTGGCATGTCTCGCACTTTACCAAAAGTAAGCAAAAAGAACGCTTATAAGCGTCTCTCGTTCTCTACCAACAGTATGTAAAAGACACTTTGAAGCGTTTCCCGCAAACAATGCGTTGGTAAAAATCTTTATATGTTGTTACAAAAATGTAAGTAATGTTAGTATGTAATCTCTCACCAAAATTTTTGTGTACTAATTACGAGACGTGCCCGTCTCTTTGTCAGGACAATCACTACAAGTAATAGTACTACAGCCACCCCTGCAAGACTACTTTGTCACTACCAAAGTATTATTCACACACTTACTACTATACACAACGGAGTCCTGGTTCCGACCCTAATGTATGGAAGTGAAACATGGAGTTGGCAAAAGAAGGATGAAAGTAGACTGAATGCAGTCAAAATGCGATCTCTCAGAAGAATGTGCGACAAAACGATGTATGATAGATGTTCGAATAGTGAAATAAGAAAGGAATGCAAAGCTGAGCATTATCGATAAAATTAAGAAAGGTGTGTTGAGATGGTTTGGACATGTAGAACAAATGAGTGAGGAAAGAACGGTAAAACAAATTTATGAGGCGAATGTAATTGGAAAAAGGAGCAGAGGAAGACCGAGAAAAACTTGGCACGATCAGGTATACCAAATACTTGAAAGCGGTCAGGTTAGGAGTCATTATAATCGGCGGGTATGTATGAGGAGATGCATGAACGTGGAAGAGGCGAGGAATGTTTGCAAAGACAGAATGGTGTGGCGTTCTATTCTCTCTGGCTACTCCTGCGGAGAAGCGGCGTGATGGTTAGTTAGTTAGTTTCTACTGTACCAAACGTGGTCCTCGGATTGACCAAAAACGCATGCTATTAACATTTTGTGTAGTTGTGTGTTTAACTAAAGTACAATGGTAGTGACATGTAGTATTGTTTGCATGCTGGTCTTCCACTCTCTACCAGCAATATGTAAAAGACACTATGAAGCGTTTTCCGCAAGCAATGCGTTAAGGAAGCGAACTTGTCATTCATTGGTGATTATTCCAGGTTACGAAATCTGAGCAACGTGGCAAATAAGAAATTGGAGATGCTACTTAGTTCCAACGAACACACCTACCAGGCGGTCATGTGGCTCAGGGAAAACAAGCAGCTTTTTCAGGGGAATGTTTATGAGCCCATCATCTTAGAGGCAAGTTATACATATACTTATAATATTTACAACATTTTGAGTGTGTCCAAATACTTGTTCACAAAATCTGGATTATCTCCAATTACAGGAGTTATTTTCATATTATTTTTTGACATCTCATCAAAGATGAAGAAGAATATGGAAGTCTGGGCATTTACGGGGCTTACGACCGTCATAGGCTGGTTTAAGTGATCACTTTACACACGTGTAACATTCACCAATTCTACCCATTATTGACAACCACACTACTCAAATTCTTGGAAGTTCTATATATATGAACCAATTTAGAAACCTTGTTCATGAATCACTAAAACTTCACTAGAGACATCTATTGGTGAGATGTAAAGAAGCTTTTTATTAAGCTTTTTATTAATATAAGAGTTTCTGCTAAAAACCTTGCATGCATGAATCACTAAAACTTCACTAGAGACATCTATTGGTGAGATGTAAAGAAGCTTTTTATTAAGCTTTTTATTAATATAAGAGTTTCTGCTAAAAACCTTGCATGCTAGATTGTATACTAAAACCTTGTTCATGAATCACTAAAACTTCACTAGAGACATCTATTGGTGAGATGTAAAGAAGCTTTTTATTAAGCTTTTTATTAATATAAGAGTTTCTGCTTAATAATCTTTGATGAGATGTCAAAAAATAATACTTATAATATAATGAATTAAACAATTGGTCGATGTTACTGGATTTATGTCATTTTTATTTGAAATAAACTCTCATTGCCTCTTTGACTGCTGAGTTTTAGTGAAGGTTTTATTTGGAAAAGGGGTTGTTTTTTTTGATAATGAAATAATGCATTATTGTAAGGCAATATTTTCAATTACATATTTTCCAGATTTTTTGATTTTTTTTATGTTTTTATCAAATGTTTAAACTTAATTTTAAAAATTTTAAGGATTTTCAAAAAGATCTTTAATATTTCAAATTTACGATTTAAGAAAATACATATATTGTTTTATTGATTTTCCATATGTGCAAATCTATGTTTTAAATGTAATTTATATTTTTGGTTACCAAATTTATCATTTGGTAATTTATCAGTTATTTGAATAAATGTAATGTAAGGAGGAAAAAAAACTTCAAAATAAATGAAAACATTCAAAAGTTTTTCAGAGACCAAAATTAATTAACAATCTGGCAAAATTAATTATCAATCTGGCAAAATTAATTAACAATCTGGCTAAATTAATTAACAATCTGGCAAAATTAATTTACAATCTGGCAAAATTAATTAAGAAGCATTCACAATAGTTTTGAAAATAATATTTATACATAAATTTAGTCTCAAATGTAATCAATGTAAATTAATGATAATCCTTACATTTTCATCCAACAATGTTACTTATGCTTTAGTTTATCTGTGATATTCTAAAAAATTAATTATATGAATTTAAATATAAATTTAAAAATAAACTCTTTTCCTGTGCATAGTTTAGTTTGCACCAATCCACTAGCCCAGTGCTCCGCAACCGGTATGCCGTGGCACACTGGTGTGCCGCGAGCTGGATACAGGTGTGACGTGGTCAAATTAATGTATTTGACATTTTATAATTATTCATTATGCATTTAATACAGCTGCAGTTATATCCAAACACATGAGAATAGAAAGTAAAATTAAAATATACAAAACATGTGTTCGACCAATAGCCACTTATGGGACTGAGGGTAGAGCAGATACTTCCAGACCAAAATCTTGACTTCGAACCATTGATATGAAGACTCTCCGATCCATAACCGGAAACACATTGCGAAACTAAGTAAAAAATACCGACATCCGGAGCATGTGTAAGACGGAGGATATCGTGAGGTGGGGACGACAACGAAGACGATACTGGAAAGAACATATAAAATTTATATCAGAAGACAGATAATCGCCCTTCAGGGTAACCCTGAAGGAGGCAGACCCCCAGGCAGACCTCCGAAAAGATGGAAAGACAGCTGGGAGTCAACATTCTAAGAGCGACATGCGGAGGCACAAACAGATCCCTAGAATCTACAAAAATAATAAGAAGGAGATATTTAATACACAATGACAAATTAATTTTAATAATTTTGTCTATTTTTCGATATGTTGTAAAAAATTCTTATTATAACAAAATAATTTTTCCATTGGTCTATATTTTTTTTACTTTTGGTGTGCCGCGGAATTCTAGGAAGAATTTTGGTGTGTTGTTGGTGGAAAAAGGTTGCGGAGCACTGCACTAGCCAACAGGATGAATATAAGTGCTCTTTTATTTCAGTTAAACTTCAAGGAGCCTCATTTCGCTAAGTACTTGGAGAACTCTGTCGCCATGCGAGACCTGATCGCCTTCACATTTGAGGATAGTTCGGATATGAACCTGTTCATGAAGAAGGTCCGTTCCGAGCTAAAACTCAACTTAGTGAACGCCGTATGCAGTCCGCCCAGCAGAGTTACTTTTGAACCGCCTGTGCCCATAGAACAACTGAGGTTAATTCAATTCACAATTGACAATGATTTATTCTGTTTTTGTTTTAAGTGTTAAATCAAGCACTGATTTTTTGAGTATACTAAGTTGTATTTTATTTGTTAAAAAACAATCAATATTTTAACGATTGTTTTGCCTAGTTATAGCTTTTTCAAATGAATGTTTGACAAAAAAATACAACTTAGTGGATTCAAAAAATCAGTGTGTAATTAAACATTTAATACATAAATTAAAATGGAGTTCTACAAATTAAACGCCAAATCTATAAATAAATGATTTGTTCTTATAAAACTCAAAAATTCAAAAAAATACGAGTATTCAGCCCGAAAATGTCATAAGTTATGTTTTATATTTATTTTATTTTCTTCATCTTCTTCAAACCCTTATCCGCACCCCAATGGTGCATAGGGCACTGCGTCATATAAATGCAGTGTTATCTTGATCATTAACACATGATGGAAAGGTGATCAGCCCTCCGCTTCAGGTACCAGTCCAGGGTAATATTGAATAAATATTAGAGTGTGAAAATCACTTATATTTATTTGATCCCCCCTCCCCCCTAGGGAATCAATCCCGGGACCTCCAGAATGGTAGCCGAGTGTGCTAACCATTACACTATGGAGGCGGACAACTTTTTTTATTTTACTGTTAGTAATTTATGCATGCGTTAGATGGGTGCAGTATGTGTGGACATTTTACCAATTAAGGTTGTGTTTTCCAGGAACTTGGGGTTCTACACTTATCTCGTGGACTGTATCACAGCGCCAGATGCAATAGTCAGATATTTATGTACTCAGTACAAAATACATAGGATACCGATAGGAAATGATGATACATACAGACTGAGCCAAAATGTTCCTCCGCAAATCAATTACTTCTTCTCAGGTTGGTTTCACAACATACGCTTCAAACACGTAGGAACACTGCTGACCCTATTTTACTTTATAAAATCTTAAATAATTATGTAGATTGCCCAAAGCTTGTATCATTTAATTTTAGAGTTCCGGTAGCACAGACTAGAAACATTATTCAAAATCCTTAAAATGAATACCAAGTCCTACCAAAATTCATTTTTAAATAGAGCCATATGTGCAATAAAATAGACATCAATAATATTTCTTTTAAAACGTTTCAGAGAAATATTATTGATGTCTATTTGATTAAGAAATATAAGTCATAATATTATAAAGTTATACTTATGTATATGACATTTTTTTTGTTTAGATTACTCTTAAGTGTAAACCTGTAATTGGAATTCCAATTTCATTTTATTAGTATATGTTGTTATTTTTTATAATTTTTCTGTTGGTTTTCCATGAAAAAATAATGGAACAAATAATAAAAATAATAAAAACACACCTGCTCAGTGTTTCATATTTTTTTTCAAATGTGAGTTGAAAAAAAATTGCTGTGCCCTAAAAAACTATTTTGAATCTTAACATATTACAGTAGAATCGCGATATAACGAAATCCAAGGGACCAAAAAATATTTATTCGTAATAACGAATTCCCACATATAACGAAATAAATTTAAAAAATCATACTAGGTATGTATGTGTTACGCGCTGTCACAAAAAAATGTTGCGTGGCTTCAAAAAAAGATCACAAGTTCTGCAAACAAAGGAGGAAGGAGGCCATAAAGAACTTAATGCATATCGCTCACTCCTTTCATGAACGTCATAAATCAAAAAACTTGATTTTTCAGGAGAACGTTTTTAATGTTTAATAATAGAATGCAATGGATTAAAAATAAATATCAAGCCACTTATTAAACTTTTTACTGTGCAACAGATCTTTTTATGTAAAACCTGAAGGTTTTTTCTCCATTTGAAAAATATTTAGTATATTATAAAAAAAAAACAATACCTTTTCTTCAAAATGCAAAAACAACACTTTTTGCCCTGTAGCGGGTAAATATTAAGTTAAAAATATGCCGCTTTTGCTGGGTAAAGTACATTTTCTGGGCATTCCGAAAACATGCACAACTGAAAATTGACAATTTTTTATTTATGACATTCTTGAAAGGAGTGAGCAATATGTAGTACCTAGTTTACCTTACTACCTACCTGATGGGGTTGTCAGGGTTCATGAAAGACGGCCTGCATCAATGTGTTAATTTTCTATTTTTTGTTTGTATGTTGTAGCTTAAACTCTTCTTTAAGTATGTATGTACACTTCAAATCAGGAGTACGATTTGCAGGTTTTCATTATTGAATTGTATCGTTGCAGAAAACCACAGATTTGTGATAAGGGTGTCGGAGTATAGCGGAGCCAAGTCAACTTCCACCAACGAGATCCGACCTGCCAGGATTTTAGTCAATACCGTGGATCAGGAAATGCTTGTCAAAACCGAATATCAGTAAGTTTTGAATTGTGTTACTGCATGAACAATCAAACACTAAGCTACGGAGGCTGATACAACTTATTTATTAGCTTTGCATTATTTTTTTAAATTCTTCTCCTTCAAACCCTCTTCCGCACCCCAATGGCACTGCATCATATAAACGTAGTGATATCTTGATCATTAACACATGAAGGAAAGGTGATCAGCCCTCTGCATCAGGTACCAGTAATGGGTAATGTTAAATAAATATTATAGTGTAAAATCACTACTATCTATTTTCAACCCCCTGGGAATCGAACCCGGTACCTCCAGAATAGTAGCTAAACACGCCAACCATTACGCCACAGAGGCAGATAACTGCATTTTCTGAAGCAATACTACTAAAGAACCAATACAGTAATAGCTCTGTTATTTATTATCACCTACATATACACTTTGTATTCAGTATTTCCGTTAAAAAAATTCACCTTATAATGATAAAATTATAAAGAATAGCTACACATATCTCTAGATTTTTTTAATGAATGAAAAATTGAAGCTATTTTTTTTATTAGAAGGAAAAACAACAGTTACAATACATGATAAATCAAAATACAAAAAAAATCATGAGTACCAATTACAGTTTTTCACATTTATGCATAGGAAAAGTAAGAGAGAAAAAATCTATATATAAGAAGAGTATGAGATAAGGATGGGATAAAGAGAAAAGGAGATGACAGTGATAGGAAAAGAAGAAAAGGAGAGGACTGGGAATAGAATTACCCTTTTAGGTTTATAAAATTTCGAAATTAGCTATGAATTTTGAAATCTATGTGAAATGTTTGATTTCAGGTTAGATAAAATAATTGCATTCGAAAAGGAGAAGAGAACAACGATTAGAGCAATAGATGGAGATATTGGTAAACTGGAGGAATCCCTCAACTCCCTGATTTCCAAAAGGAAAAAGCTCAGTGAATCGCTGGAGCAGGTAGAATAAAATACAAATAATATATATATATTTTTTTTTGTTTGGGTTTTTTACAGCCACTACAAAACAATATACAACAACAATTAACAAATCTACAGCCAATTACAAAAATCCACCGATAATGTTATTCTTATTAAAGTGATGTTGGTTGGGGTGAGAGTGTGTGTGTGTGTGTGTATAGTACCTATTCCATGTAAGTGTTAACATAGCGTGTATAATAATACATATATTTGACAAATAAATTTGTTTACAACATTTTGAGTGTGTCCAAATACTTGTTCACAAAATCTGGATTATCTCCAATTACAGGAGTTATTTTCATATTATTTTTTGACATCTCATTAAAGATGAAGAAGAATATGGAAGTCTACTAGTATACTAATATAAGAGTTTCTGCTTAGTAAAAAGCTTCTTTACATCTCACCAATAGATGTCTCTAGTGAAGTTCTAGTGATTTAAGAACAAGGTTTCTAAATTGGTTCATATATAAAGAACTTTCAAGAATTTGAGTAGTGTGGTTGTCAATAATGGGTAGAATTGGTGAATGTTACGCGTGTGTAAAGTGATCACTTAAACCAGCCGATGACGGTCGTCAGCCCCGTAAATGCCCAGACTTCCATATTCTTATTCATCTTTGATGAGATGTCAAAAAATAGTAAATTTGTTTCTTGTTTTTCTTTGAATGTCATCTCACTTTTGCGGTTTGGAAATACCATTGGAGGGACACTTGCCCAAAAAGTGTATTAGAATTTTGAAATGTAAATAACAATAAAACACTTAATTATCTACTCTTCCTAGGTAGAATCCATTTTAACATATGCAATAAAGTCAGGATCAGGTATGCTAAATATTTGAAAGTGGTCAGGTGAGGAGTCGTAACAATCGGCGGGTATGTATGAGGAGATGCATGAACGTGGAAGAGGCGAAGAATGTTTGCAAAGATAGAGTGGTGTGGCGTTCTATTCTCCTTGCCTACCCCTGCTGTGAAGCGGCCTGATGGTTAGTTAGTTAGTTCAATAAAGTCATGGGGTCATTCTACAAAAACAAATATCAACACATTTCGGATGGGTATTTTTCACACCTGCGAACCACTGATTTGATAATTATGTGCATATAGTTAAGACCTTGTGACAAAAAAAAGTTATTGGTATATAATAATCATATGAAAACATTGGATAATTCCTTCTTTTCTGCCTTTGAAATGAGGCCGGCGCAGAAGGTACAAATACCTTTCTTGATCGAAGTGTGTTGAAATAGCAAAAAATTAGCAATATCCCATTATATTTTCACCCTGTTATACACAAGTGATGATACAAATTTTCTTTATAACCATATTAAGTCACTTAAAATACGTGGGATTTTGTGGATGGATGTCGTAGTTGAGCTACAAACTAGTAAAAAGTATAAAAATTATCGATTGCACGACTATGGTACCCGCTTCACCCACAAACAAAAATATGGAGCAAACGCAAAATAAAGAAATGGACAAACGTTCAAGAGTTAATTTTGTAAAAAAAAAAAAATATATTTTCACTTTTTTGTTTAAATATTTAAAAAAAGGTATCTAAAAATTACTCCACATAAGTGATTTAGTAAGTCTCTGCAAAAAATGTATTTGTTTATACATATAAATGTATTGTAAATCCCCTATTTTACATTTTTTTTGTAACTGGGACTGATAAAACTTTTTTTTGTGAAAATCATGTAGATGAGTTTTTTTTGTATACAGAAACCTAAATGGAGGGAAAATGTATTTTTAAAAAACATTATTTTTTTGTGAAAATCATGTAGAAAATTGACGGAACGTATAAATTACGTATGTATATAACAGGGTATTGAGATTTTTTTTTATAGTACATAATGACTTAATAAATAAAACTTAAATGATGATCGTGAATAATGTAAAAAAAAAGAAGCGTTACAGATCTAGTAAAAATGGAATGACAGGATAGACGTGTAAACTGTGCGGAAAAAACCTAACTGCTAGTAATAAATTAATGAAAATATATCGGGACTGAAATAATTACATGTACATATTTGGCCGGAAAATGTTTAATCCTGGGACGTAAAATCAAGGTTTCACTGTATGTATATATTTTTTAATGCAGGTGAAAACAATTTCGGCCCGGATAAGAATGCAGCAGAATAAAATAGCCGCTTTGGAGAACGAGGCCAACGTGGATATGGAAACGGAGAAGCTGAAATGCAAATCCGAGATCGCCCGCTGCGTTCTGGAGCAGTGCAAGACGCAGGTCAAGATTAACGAGATCCTCAAGGGGTACCAGAACAAGTTCCTGAACAGTTCCGTCTTCGGCGAGAGACTCAAGATCATGAGGAACGATGTGCTGGAGCAGCAGAGGTCTCTGAGGGTCCTCAAAGAAAACGCCACCAATGCTGAGGTATTAATTCAACAGAGTATGGATGAACACTAGACTGTCCCTTATTTTTTAATGTGATTATGTTTTAATCCATAAGGCCTAGTTAAACAAACAAATGTGTGTCAAAACGATGTATGATTGATGTTCGAATGGTGACATGAGGAAGGAATGCAAAGCTGAGATAAGCATGATTTATTGGGGGGAGGGACTGTCCATTGAAACTGAAAGTCCGTTATATAAAAAAAGGTTTAAAATAAATCAAAAAACTTTTTTTTTGAAAATATCATGAAAACTTGCTTTCGGTAATCCTGCTTTGAAAAAGGAATCAAGCTTTGTTTTTTTATGTACTTTTGAAGTTCTGAATCATGGCCGCTAAAAATTGTTTACATTGAATTTTAATATGTAATATGAACAGAACGTTAAAACGTTTTTGCATTTGACCAGATTTTTGTATGTTATATCCGAAGTCCGTTAAATAGAGGTCCGTTATATCGAGGTTTTACAGTATTAATATTTACCGTCAATCTCCTTCAACTCGTCTCTTCCTCCTGTTCACAGATCACCCTGGAAAACATCACTCGTCAATTGAACAACACCAAAAGTACAGCCAAGGAAAAACTTCAAGAGGCGAAGGAGAGAACGGGAAATTTCCTGCCTCACGAAAGTGGCTTCCCGTTTGCCAACGAGTTTTCTAAACTGCCCAATGATTTGACCGCCCTACAGGAACATTTGGATGTTTTACAAGTGAAAATATGTTGCATCGGGAATGGGGACAACCAGGCATGCTTTTTGGATATTTCGCTCACTCCTTTCAAGAACGTCATAAATCAAAAATCGTCAATTCTCAGTTGTGCATGTTTTCGGAATACCTAGAAAATTTACTATATCCCAGCAAAAGAGGCATATTTTTAACTTAATATTTACCCGCTACAGGGCAAAAAGTGTTGTTTTTGCATTTTGAAGAAAAGGTAATAATAATAAGAAAAGGTAATAAATATTTTTTTTCAAATAAACCAGTTATTTTTCAAATGGAGAAAAAACCTTCAGGTTTAACCTGAAAAGATCTGTTGCACAGTAAAAAGTTCAATAAGTGGCTTGATATTTATTTTTAATACATTGTATTATATTTTTAAACTTTAAAAACTTTCTCCTGAAAAATCAAGTTTTTGATTTATGACGTTCTTGAAAGGTGTGAGCGATTTGTGATTCACATTAAAATCAAATTTATGAGGACAGATTATACAAAAATTAAAATTGATGATATAATCTTGAATAATAATTATTTTATTATATTTTTTCTTCTTAATACTGTTTCCCATTTTTCATTTGAATTGTCTTGATATATATTTTTTTTAAATATGTATTTGTGTATTTTTTCAGCTAATCAACGAGTTTGAAGCCAGAGAAGCTAGCATCAAAAAATTAAAAAAAGAAGTCCATTCTTTAAATGAGCAAGCAAAGAAATTAGAAATAAAAATGCAAGACCTAAGGTAAATGGCTTCTCTTCTTATTTGTTGCTTACCCACATGTAGAAGTGCTTAGGCCACTTCATCTGAATAGAAGTGTTATTTCTTGAATGTTTTTCGCAGATACTTTGGCACATTTTATAAACTTTATAAAATTAAACAACTTTGTTTTAACCACTTATTTATTATTAGTACACTTTAACATACCGGTTTCGACAAGAACCTTGTTTTAGAATTTAATAAAGTCCCGGGACTTACCTGATTCACCACACACTTTACACACTGTATTTTTCATAATTTTGCCCATGTTTTGGAGATCCATATTGCAAAACTATAAATTATCCAGATGTTTTAAGGATTGTATTATTTCAATATCTGAATGGCCACTCGTGTACTAGTCGGAAGTGACATCTAGCAAGAGATGACCGGTTGTATATTGTGTAAATGTCAAAAGAAAAAAGCCCAGATGTTCTATTATATACAAATTGAGTCGCTTCTATGGGATATCTATAAAACAGTTTTAATAATTTTCTGTTTTAGAGAGCAATGGCTTCCACCTTTAGAAAGTCAGGTTTCAAAAATAAATACAAAATTTAGTGAAATGTTTGCCCAACTGGGATGTGCAGGAGAGGTGCAAATATCCAAACCTAATGGAGAAGTGAGTTCGATTAATTTTTTATATAACACTGATTTTTTATTATTTTTTCAATAAATTACTTCAGCCTTCTTGTGTCCAGTATTGAACAATGGCCTCTGTATTGCAGGAAGAATATGATTATTACGGGATCAGCATCCTCGTGAGGTTCCGCTCCGAAGAACAGCTCCAGGTGTTGAGTTCTCACACGCAGAGCGGCGGGGAGAGGGCGCTGTCCACCGCGCTGTACCTCATGGCCCTCCAACAACTCTCCAAAGTGCCCTTCAGGTAACCCAACCTAGGGTAGCTCTTACCAGATAATATGTTTTTTTTATAATTAAAATGTATCTTTGTTTTTAAATCACTATTAATATTTTATTATAACTTAATTATTATGTCTACCGGTTTCGAAGCTAACCGCTTCTTTATCAAGACTGATTAATACTAAAACTCTATCTACTAAACAATATTCAAAATATTTTGACGGTTAGGGAAAGAAGCTTGGGTAGATCTCAAGTGGCTTTATTTATTTTTGTTGATTGGCAGTCACAGTCAAAAGGGACCAGGGATGATGAGTGATTGGAAACATATTGAATAACGGACTTTTAGCAAAATCATTGACTCGTGTATTTATTGGTTGTAAATTGTTATTAATTGCCTTTTTAATTTCTAATATTTCTGAGTAATCTAATTTAAGTCCTCCATTGCATGTGTGTTATATATTTAGACCTTTATTTTTTCCAATGAGTGATTATTTTCTATCAAGTAAATTAATATTATCAAATAATAATTATTATTAAGGCATTATAGTGATTTTCAAAACAAAGTTACATTTTAATTATAAAATGGAAAATCACAAAGTTAGTGCCTCAAATATAAATTATGTTTTTTTTAGTTGGGAATTGCATTTATTATTAACCTTGCTTATTATGTACAAATTTTAGATAATGACTAAAAAACACATTTCTTTGCTAAATCATTTCCACCATAATGTTTTCCCCAATTCATTCACAGTAAAGCGCCCTTGAGGTAGTATTTTACGAAAATGGCGCTGTATAAATTATCCAAATTTATTTTTTATTATTATTTTAAGGTGTTTCATTGAGTCACCACTACCTTAGTTATATCATGCGGATATAACTAAGGTAGATGGCCCGCATTGCAAATCTGCGCTCTATTCTTACACAAAATCTCACACTTAATGGAAAAAATTCCATGATCAGGCGAAACAATTGTCACAAAATTTATTTAATTTTTATGTATTTTATTAACAATAAAATGAAACTTAGTAGACTCAAAAAATCAGTGATTGATTTAACATTTAATACAGAAACTTTAACTCTTTACTTGTCGAATAGACCAATATTATTTTATTATGTGTTTTTTAACACTAAAATACAACTTAGTTGACTAAAAAAATCAGTGTTTGATTTAGCATTAAATACACAAACTTTAACTCTTTATTTGACAAATAGATCAATAAATAAAAAAATTTATTGGTATTATGACATATTAAAATGTGTCTAAGCTTAAATGAATAATTTATCCCTTCTTTATTTAAGTTTTACTTATTAAATACCACTATTTCTTAAAATCCATTGTGACACGTGTTTCGATGCATTTGGCTTTGTTTTCAAATGTTGTATGTGATGTTGATATTTAAAATGATGCAGAATGCATCGAAACACATTTTAAAATTGATTTAAAAAAATAGTGATAATTACTAAGTACATTAAAAAAATGGATACATTTTACCACAAAGTGACTGCTGACTGCCGAATCATTTAACACATTTTAGACAAGTGTTTTTTACGCCTGCAGACTGCTGGCTACGGGATTTGATAATGATGTACATGTAGTTAAGACCTTAACAAAGATATTGGTATATAATATTCATATAAAAACATTGGATAATTCCTTCTTTTCTTCATATAACAAGCAGTCAAATTAACATCAATTTAATGCAGTGCTCTTGCACTATTGAATAAAGGTCAATAGTAGTAGTAGTAAAATTTAAACATGAAAATTATGTTTTTAACCTGAAAAATATACAGTATATTTCATTTTTCTCCAGATGTGTGGACGAAGTGAACCAAGGAATGGATCCGATTAACGAAAGGAAAATGTTCCAGTTGCTCGTCAATATTACTTCCTCTACTGACAATTCACAGTATTTCCTGCTGACTCCAAAAGTAAGAACACAGTTTACCTTTTTTATTTAGTTAATTTGTCCTACTATTATCTTAACTATTGATGACAAACCTTAAAATATTTCCTGATTATCTGCAGAATGGTTTTCTAAACTATACATATGCGGAATTATGCAATATGTTGCCAATATACCAAAATGCTTTATTTCAATAAGCAAATACAGTGGAACCTCGCATAACGCGTGATTTGCATAGCAAGCAAAAAAAAGGGATGAAGTTGCCCCCTTAGCGAGCGACATTTCGCATAACGAGTTACGGAGAGAGGGCAAGTCCCTTTTCACAACATCAACTTGTGAGGCGAGACTTCCGCGCTAGTCAAAACAAAAAAGGTTTCGCTAAACAAGTATGATTCTGGAACGAATTATGCTCGTTATGAGAGGTTCCACTGTATTAGATTGGAGGAAAGGGTCCACATCTACCACAACTTCATATATTCCAAAAATAATGTTCCTTTATAATAATATTCATAATTCTTAATATTTCAAGATTCTTCCTATATAATACCTTAATATGATCCACAGGTGCTGTGGCGTAGTTGGGTAGATATTCAACTGCAAAATTGGCATTGCAGGTTCGATACCCGCCAATAGCAAAATCATTTCAAAAAAGATTTATTTTCCATTGGTCTGAGTGTTTGTGATATATTTTTCATATTTACATTCCCTGTCATTACTATCCTACCTGCAGTTAGCCTCTAAAAGTAGAGGCTTGCGGGATTATAACTCAGAAAAACAATATTATATGACTCATATATTTTTTTTTTGTTATTATTTATGTTGACATTGATTGTTTAAATTTAATTTTTAGCTTTTGCCAAATCTGGAGTATACCTCATCAGTCAAAGTTCACACCATAGAAAATGGACCGAGGATTATAAAGTACAAAAAGTGGAACTTCAAAGAATTTCTCCAAAGGGCGACGGAGAAAGCAAATATCTCTTATATTGACAGTGATTGAAAATAGCAATCAATCGGGTTTAATTTGGTTAAAAACATTATATGTGAAGCATGATTAACGTGATTGACTATAACAGCTAAATCAAGGGTGGCCAACCAGCGGCCTGCGGGCCGCGTGTGGCCCGCCGGATATCTACTTGCGGCTCGCGGAGCAAATCACGCATTTTTTCCTTTAATGTACACAAAACCACCAAAAGAACATTCCATTGTGCGTAGTTCGTATCATATTCCATATATGGGAGTATTTCACTATCCTGACAATTTCAAGACCCATAATGGCGTCAAGTAGCTAAGACGTTGGACTAAAGAAGAGAAAAGTAACAGAAGAACTGAGAATTTATAATACAGATGGACTATAAACTAGCTTTTCGTGTAATTTAAAACAAAGTCGACATGTCTGATATGCAGTGTTTGCTTTGAATAATAAAATAAATTTTGTTTTACGGTCCGGTAGGATATCTCATTTCTAAAAAATGGCCCGGCTACAGCAAATGTTGGCCACCCATGATCTAAATATTTGCACTTAATGAATCGCCCCTATTATTTATTTATTTATTGCTTACTAGTTGTTGCTGTGGCTCAGTCTGGTTATATGGAAAAGAATGAAAGACAAATCACACACTTCTAATATGTTTTAATTTCATAATGCTTGTGGATATACAATATTTTAGCAGCTGTCAAAGAACACACTACTAAAATATTGTCTACCCAGTCCACTATGAGCAATGTTAATGATGGCGCTGCCATAGTGGTAAAAAGCTGTTATTTAAAAGCACATTATTACGGACTATGAGATGCACCTTAATTTTTAAGTTATTTTGAAAATAACATGTTTACCGTAGAACGGGGCTACTTGAACTTTGATGTGTTACTTGAGCCCAGTACAAAAAAAATATTTAGATCGTGGTATCGATCGAAGTATCGTGACAATAAGTGTCACCTGTCAGGGAAACAATCAATCATGTCGATACGGTCATTATTGTAGACCAAATACAGATATAATTTTTTTTTGTACTGGGCTCAAGTAACACATCAAAGTTCAAGTAGCCCCGTTTTACGTTACCATTTTCATTATTAGATTGTAAAGCAATATATTTTTTTTCATCTTAGTTTATGAAATTTAAATGACCTTTAAAATCCCTCGAAATCGTCATCTGAACTTTGCAAATGTCGCGGCATAGAATATATGGCCATTTTTAAGAACGGCGGGAATTTTTAATTAAAATCTTAAGACACTCTTATATTAATTTTGACTATAACATCTAAATTTTTTAGGCAATTTTTTAAGAAAAAAAGTGTGTCTTATAGTCTGTAAAATACTTACTTCAGCCTTCTTCTTCTGTCCAGTATTGAACAAAGGCCTCCCTCTTGGACTTCTACAGTTGTCTGTTGGACGCGACTCTCTTCCAGTGCAGGCCCGCCACTTTCCTAATGTCATCAAACCATCTTGTCTGGGGCCTACCCACGCTTCTGCGTCCTGTTCTAGGCCTTCAGTCAAGCACCTTTTTCGTCCATCTATCTTCAGTCAAACGTGCCGCATGACCGTAAAATACGGTAGTCAATATGTCAACTTCCGTATGGAATTAAGATACATAGAAAATTGTAGTCAGAAAAATTCCACTGTTTAACATGAATGGTCTCTTTTTTATTGGTATTCACATTATTTTTATTATATTTAGGCTTGCCAGATTTCTGAAATGTTCAACCGGACACCGGAATGCGTCCAGCGTAAAATACAGTGAAATAAATGACAAAGTATGTAATTATCATAAATAATCCTTCATAGTTAATTATTTTTAGACTTTTTTTGGCATCTTTTTCTTTTTTTTTTTAAACCCTTATCCGCACTCCAATGGTGCATAGGACACTGCATCATACAAACGCAGTGTTATCTTGATCGTTAACACATGAAGGAAAGGTGATCAGTCCTCCGCTTCAGGTACCAGTCCAGGGTAATATGGAAAAAATATTAGAGTGAAAAAATCACTTGTATTTATTTGACCCCCCAGGGAATCGAAACCGGGACCTCCAGAACGGTAGCCGAGCGTGCTGACCATTACACTACGGAGGACAAAAGTGTCATCTATAATCAAATTTTATTTTTATCGGGACTTAAACCGCCTGGGACGCCGGAATTTTGTCTGAAAAATGCGACTTTTCCGGTCAAACCGGGACATATGGCAAGCCTAATTATATTGAATGTACATAATACATGTTTGTAAAACTTTTTTTATCATAAATTGTAAATACGAACATTTTTTATACCACTTGAGTTTATTTATTATGGTCTTTGCAGAAAAAGTAAGAAATTATTATTAACACCTGAGTGAATATACATACAATACACTTTAGATATTTTTTATACTGTTACATTTTGAAATTATATGTATTTAAAATTAAGCATTTTTTGAAAAGATAATACTTTATAAAATCAAGAGTATTGTTCTAATACTCCATACATTTTCATTGAATTTTTTTTATAAAATTGATCCACTGTTTTGTTTGTGAATATAACGCTGAATTATGTTATTACATGTTAAAATGCAATGTTTATTATTACATATTTCTTATAATGTTTTATATACTTTTGTAATAAAAATATTTAAAATTTTAATATATGAATTACAATATCCCCTCACATGACAAGATACTGTTCTGCTACTCATATAGGCACCTTATTGTCGGATGAGCATCGAATACGGGTGAGTTTTTTTATTTTTTAATTGGCAAAGCACCTAAAATCGAGTGATATATACGGGTGAGTTTCAACTGACTATTTTTTGTGAGCAACCTGCATAAGAAAATGATTTTTATAGAAAAAAATAAAACACTTTGTATTCGTATTTTAAAGCTTTATTTAAAAAAAGTTTATGTATAAAAACGAATTTCATATGGTTATAATCTTTATGATAAACCAAAAAATTATTTCATACAAACAATTATGTAACCATAACATGTCACTGAATTTAATGAAAAATAACATTATGAAAGCATTCGTAATATCCTTGTGGCACATACTGCCAGTGAGTGATGCATAGGGCACTGCATTGAAAAGATGCGGTGTCAACTTGGCCGTGACTATATGAAAACAAGGTGATCAGTCCTGCGCTCCAGATTCATGGATATAGGAGTGGAATATGGATGACGTGAGTGAGGAAGCATAGGGTGAAGGACATTAGTGCCATATGAAAAAGCAAATATTGGAGAGGAAAAGAGTAGTGGCCATGGCTAGGGCACTCTGGATTGCATACTCTTGCTCGTACTGGCTCGCGCTAGTTGTATGAATCTTTTGAGTAAAAAAAATATACTACAAAAAAATGTCCCTTACTGTGTTTTGAGTTTGGACAGCCGTAATGTGTTTAATTGATGATGTACGTATACTAGTTCGCTGTTCATTTTAATGTGCCGAGTTTAAGAACTAAAATAAATTCATTACAGCGTGTATAAAACCTAATTTTTTTTATTGAATTTATCAGGCTTCGATGTCCTGGTGGTTAGCCGAAGTGTAGATCCTGCCCCCCTTGCCCGTCCACTGTTCTTCTAGTTTCACGCTGCAACCGAGGTCCCTGAGGGCCGACTTGATGTCGTGTCCGCTCTCCTTCCCAAACTTGTTGAGCGCATCATTAACCAGTTCTTCCGCACCGAGCTCCAGGAATTTCTCTCTCTGATAAGGACACCGCGCCACCATGTTCCGGATCGCCCAGCAACCATTTTTCTGTAGTTAAAAAAATATATTGACCTTAACCCTTTGAGGACAGAATAAAAAAATATTTTACTGAAGACATTTTTATTTCTAGAAATAATTTACAAATAAGTGTAAACAATATTTTTCTAAAAATTGTGCGCACAGATTGATACAATATTTATCCCTCAACAAAATTAGAAATACACATTGTGTGCATGGTGATTAGCAACAAAGATCATGTTTTATAAAGTATAAATAAAAGCATTTATTCTTGAAAAGATGAGGTAATATAATGTTACGGCGCAATAATTCTAGCAACATGAACTATGACCCCAAGCGCCCGCTAGGGGCAGGGCGGGGTGTACGCGGGGAATGTTTACGTTATCCCTTATGAGATTGAGGCAAGGGAGACTGCACACACTTGTCATTGTACTGTCATGGCGACCTGTTGAATAAACCGATTGCATCCTAATTACGAGTTATTATTACCTATACCCGAGCCCCATAATAATATGATACTACTTATTTTTAGTATTATTATGACTATAACTCTCATGTCATTTTGTTTATTTCGTTCAATAACCTCACAAAATTGATAAACTAAGATACAGATAACCTATAAATATCCCGACATGTGCACATCGCCACAATAAATAGTATGAAATAAGCTCCAAGACAATGATACCAACATGAAATCTATACAAGCACTATTTCTGTTACATAGGCAACACATATTGCACTATGGTTTTCAGTAGAAACCTGTAGGCACTTAGACAATTTATTTTCAATTTGTGGTTAGCAGCAGTAACCAGTTGTCCTGAAAGGGTTAAGCTGCCCAGTGGTCCTTCATGGGAACGCGGATTTGTGTCGTTCAATGCCCACCAGTCCCATACAGGACCGGTGATTGTGATGCATTTCTGTATTGGATAACACTGATTTATGACAATAGTATTTGAAATATGAAAACATATTAGTTTACGTAAATAATGTATTTGAGATCCATCATTTTATTTTTGGTTCCGATAAATATTTCAGTCATGATGTGAATATTAGCATTTATACCTGCATTACAAGGTTGACTCTTGAGAGATGCGTTGTGTTTTATTAGGCGGACCGTTATGAAACAAAAGCTGCTTTATTACAGTAAATTATAAACAATTTTTCATTTTAATAAATTTTATTTTAGAGATTTAATTATTTTTATAACAGCTACGCGTATATAGCAAGTCGCGCAAATATTTCACAAAAATGCTTTGGCAAGGCGCTACCCTTATTGCACGCAGCGCATGAGCATCTAAAGGTTTACTCGAATCAGTGCTTTCTAGATTATTTCATCAATTGATTCGGCAGTCACTTTGTGGTAAAATCTATCCATTTTTAATTAATGTTTTACCTAGTAAATACCATTACTTCTTAAAATCTACTGTGACACAGGTTTTGATGCATTCCGCATCATTCGGTGTTTGAATATGATGCGGAATGCATCTAAACACATGTCACAGTAGATTTTAAGAAATAGTGGTATTTACTAAGTAAAACATTAATTAAAAAGTAAAACTTGACAAGACAATTGCCAACTTTCACTGTGGAGCGGCCCCATAAGAAGAAGAATACTTTTTGGTTTGTCATGAAATGCATCTTGCTCTGTTGATGATTGAAACAGGACTAAGCAAAATACCTAAAAATTACATTACCTGGACCCGCAATGAATCTTTATGCACATTCATGCATTGCAGTAGCACTTCGGGTATTCCAGCATCGTAGAAGGCTTTGCTATTTTCTATTTCTCTCAGTGCTATGGCGGCTACACATCCCAGCCCGGCTGCTGCCAATGATTCTGAACTCTGAAATCAACATTTTTAGTTTTTTTTTTTTACTTGAAGTTTTTTCTTATTCTGAATAGTGATAAATGTAATTTGGCCGGTGGATGTACCTTGTGTGTATCTAACGCGGTACATATGAGTGTAGCGGCTCCTTGTTTTATTATATTTCTCTTCACATCATCGTGTCCGGCAAGAGCTTTCAATCTGCAATATAAAAATCTTCCAGTACACAACCATGATACACGATTTACCCACAAAGAATTTTTGATAGTCCCAAGAATCGACAATAAATATGGGAGTAGAATACTTCAATACATCGTTCCAAACATTTTTATTTTTCTGCCGACGGAGGTAAGAGGTCAATATAAAATATGGAACAAAGGCAAAATAAAGGAATGGGTAAATTATCAAGAGTTAATTCTATAAAAATTGTAAAGAAAAAAGGAAAGGTGATCAGCCTTCCGCTTCAGGTACCAGTCCAGGGTCATATTAAAATATTAGACTGAAAAATCACTTACATTTATTTTGACCCTCTGGGAATCGAACCCGGGACCTCTACTATGGGAGAATAGCGCGCTGACCACTACACTATGGAGGCGGACAATTAAGATAATTAACCCTGCATTATCAACAAGACAAAGTAAAAAAAGTTATTATTGTTTGGGCGTGCGGAGCAAATGTACATATGATATCAAACATAGACATATCGCTCACTCTTTTCAAGAACATCATAAATCAAAAAACTTGATTTTTCAGAAGAACGTTTTCAAAGTTTAAAAATATATTACAATGCATGAAAAATAAATATAAAGCCACTTATTGATAATTTTACTGTGCAACATATCTTTTAAGGTAAAACCTGAAGGTTTTTTTCTCCATTTGAAAAATATTTAGTCTATTTAAAAAAAAAATTAAGCAATACCTTTTCTTCAAGATGCAAAAAAACATTCCGGACATTCCGAAAACATGCACAATTGAAAATTGTCAATTTTTGATTTACGACGTTCTTGAAAGGAGTGAGCGATATATAAACGAGGTCATATTTTCAAAGACATGGCATTATCAAATACATCAAATCCTTATAATAAGGACACAGATTCAAATTTTGAAGAATTGATTGCGCATGTATGATAAGACAAATTCAAAAAATTAGTTCTAAAACACAAACATTATCTTGATATTTGAAGTACTTACAATTTAAAGCACTGCCGGTTGAGTTTCTCCTTATCGTTGAATTCAACCATAACATCCAAGATGAAGGTCAACCCTCCTGCATCCTCCACTTTCTGACAGAACTCGTGTCGCACAACCAATGTTGCAATGGTCAATAGAATATCGCCGACAAACGCCTCTTGCGATTTAAAATCTGTAAACAAAATTATGCATATTTGTATCATTTTTTAAATTATGGATTTGAATTTTTGTATCAGAAGAGTAAATTTTCAATTACATATATTATACAAGTACCTACAAGCTTTTATACAATCACCAAGTGCAGTATTTCAGTACGTAGGCATCCAAAAATTACTTACATGATGTTATTTTAAATAAACATATTTTAATTACAATTATCCGCACCCAATGGTGCATAGGGCACTGCATCATGTTGACACAGTGTTATCTTGTTCGTTACTTATGTGAAGGCAAGGTGATCACTCCTGTGTTTCGAGGACCAGTACAGGGTAATATTAAATAAATATTAGAGTGTAAAATCAACAATATTTATTGTCATCCCCCCCCTGGGAATCAAACCCGGGACCTCCAGCACAGAAGCTAAACACGCTAACCATTACGCTTGGGAGGCTGACAGTACTTAATTGTTTAATTTGTTTTAGTACTGCAATAACAGTAAATGTTTTTTTTTTAAATTATTATGGCAGAAAGGGAAAGGGCAGAATTTCAACTCTAAACAATTGCTTATGAATGTAACGACTGACCTGAAAGCATTTTTGTAAGGATGTGAAGTGTTTCGGTTGCTATGAGGCGAGCGTGTTCGTGGGCTTTTCCAAATTCCACTCTGACATCATCGTCCAACACTAAATGCCGCATGACACAGCAAACTTCCTTTAGTATCTGCATAGAATGCACAATGCATTAGAAATGACAGAAAAATGGCAATATTTGATTATATTTAATAACACATAATATGTATGGTCTATAACTAAGATACAAACAGATGTACGTCCAAAATCTGAAGAAATTAATACAGATGAAAATATATACAATAGCTAGGTTATTATTAATAGAACAAAAATGCAATTTCTTATACAGATGCCAAAACCGTAACTTCGTAATGATTTCATTAAATTCTCTTTTCCGTATTTAAACATTTATTTATATTTAAAATCTTTTCAATAATGTTCTTTAATTTTCTACTACTTATTTTATTTTTCCACAAATTTTTCTCGATTCAAATTACAATTAGTTTCATACCAAAATGCATATCATATACCCATGCACGGGTCATACCTATGTGGGATTTATTGTTTATGTTTTAAATATATATAAAAGACTGCATATGCCATGATTTCATTATCATTTGATAAGTAAAATGTTAACAAAAAATTATAATTCATGATGTACATGGAGTAACATTTAGCTTTCTAGAAAGTTATATAAATTTACATTCCTCTTCTTTATTTTGACCATTTTTATGGAACCTTAGCTTTATTAGCGTAATTTTGGATGGTAACATCGGGGGGACAAGTCTTACCTTTGCATCTTTATGGGTCTCCAACATCTTCGTCAGATGTTTCAGTACTTCTGCGTCAAATATATTCTGTCTGTTACGCTCGTGCTTCAAGCAACAAGTGGAAATCCATTTTAGTGCCGCCAATATAACATCATTGTCGGCTTGCACATCGAGAATGCTACAATAATAAAAAGTATATTTAAATTACCAAAATTAATATTCAATCACGGCCAGTCTTTGAATTTCGCTGCGTGTGTAAGAAAGAAAAATAAAATAAAATAACAAGCGTTTCTGTGATTGCTTGAAGGATGTTGCTTATGGGAAAACACACCGGTACAATATGTATTATTCCTTACTTGTTCATTATTTGAATGCCTTCCGGATTTAAAATGTCGGGTTGCCCATCCATCAATGAGGTGATGCATTTAAGAGCGGGAATTAGAATGGCCGGGTCTTGTTTCAAGCAGCGTACTAGCGAGGAATATGCGCCTTCTTTACTAGCCATCAGTTTATGAGCCATATCTTTATCACATTCCGCCTGAAACAATTTAAATATTCGAAATAGGCGTAGGCGTGTATTACATATAGGCATATAAACAGTGCTTACTCTGCCCTACGCACGTAGGCACATATAAGCACATTGTTGTCGGGCAGTATTTTCATCAACCCCGACACTAATTAGTATACTAATTAGGGTCATATACTAATCATAAGTTACCAAACCCAATTCCAATCTGTATATTACTTTTTGGCGTCTCTCATACTCTATCAAAAGTAAGCAAAACGAACGCTTATAAACGTCTCAACAATATTATGTAAAAGACGCTTTTAAGCGTTTCCCGCAAACAACATGTCAATATAAATAGTATTCAAATTTATATGTCAACAATCTGATAGATTTCATATTTTACAATTTCAGTGATAGGTGCTAACTGATACAACAAAGTGTTAAGAGCATAAACTAAACCAGGCTCCGTAACATTTTGAATGTGTCCAAATGTGCACAAATACAGGATCTTATTCCACTTAAGACTTATTCATATCAAGAAATCTCAGCAAAAGAGAAGTTTATTGGAATAGGAATATGGAAGTCTGGGTATTAACACATTTTAGACGGGTGTTTTTTTTACACCTGCGGACCGCTGGCGACGGGATTTGATAATAGTGTTAATTGTGTTATAGTGGGAGTTTAGATCCTAACAAGGAGATTGGTATATAATATTCATATGAAAACATTAAATAATTCCTTATTTTCTGACTTTTAAATAAGGCCGGCGCAGAAGGTAAATTCCCATCCTTGAGCATCAATTAACCAAACGGGTAGAAATACCTTTCTCGCCCTCAGTGTGTTAACACGGCTTATAATCTGTTATTGGCTGGTTAAAGCTATCACTTTACACACTGTGTAACCGTTAAGCACATTATTGAATATACATATCCCCTCAATTTAAATTTACATACCTTCAAAACTTCCAATTCTTTTACAAGTTGTATTTTATCTAAAGTCTCAGCGGCCAGAAGGTTGGAAATATTTCTGATGGTCACGGCTACAATGTGATTGTCCGCTTTTCCCGATAAAATCAAGTCTTTTATTATATTGGAGAGATCCACACCCTGGAAAAAAAACATGATTTTTTTTCCATAAACACAATATGTCTCTTAAGTATTTTAATTTAAACAGAATTATATATTGAGAAATTAAGACTTTTATTAAAATATGAAGGATACATCGCTCACTCCTTTCAACTAATATCCCTAACTCTTGCTACCACTATCATTCCTTGGGTAACAAACCAAAAAAATAGATATTTCGCAATTTATTATGTGAGGTAATTATATTCTCTATTCTAATCCTTATCCGCACCCAATGGTGCATAGGGCACTGCATCATATAGAAGCAGTGTTATCTTGATCGTTGAATACACAATGGAAAGGTGATTAGCCTTCCGCTTCAGGTACCAGTCCAGGGTCCTATTAAAATAAATATTAGACTGTAAGATCACTATCATTTATTTTGACCCTCTTGGGAATCGAACCCGGGACCTCTACTATGGTAGAATAGCGCGCTGACCACTACACTATGGAGGCGGACAATTAAGATAATTAACTCTGCATTATCAACAAGATAAAGTAAAAAATGTTAATATTGTTTGGGCGTGAGGAGGAAATGTACATATGATATCAAACATCGACATATCGCTCACTCCTTTCAACAACGTCATATATCAAAAAACTTGATTTTTCAGGAGATCGTTTTTAAAGTTTAAGAATATAATAAAATGAATTAAAAATAAATATCAAGCTGCTTATTGAACTTTTTACTGTGTAACAGATCTTTTTAGGTAAAACCTGAATATTTTTTCTCCATTTGAAAAATACTAAGTGTATTTAAAAAAATAATTAAACAATACCTTTTCTTCCAAATGCAAAAACAATACTTTCTGCCTTCTATGCCGCTTTTGCTAGGATATAGTACATTTTTTGAGCATTCCGAAAACATGCACAAATGAAAATTGACGATTTTTGATATATGACGTTGAAAGGAGTGAGCTACATGCGCGAATTTACGAGTACCTGTGCTTGAAATTGTTTTACAGCATCCTCTATTGCCTCCGCCGGCTCCATATCGAATTCTTCCATGTTCTCTTTAACTACATCGTCATAAGTTTGCTGAGTTATTACGCGCACCATTTTTGATTTTCCCTTTTTATTTTAACTTAAGATAATAATAAAAAAATAAGACAAGGAATAAAGTATGTAGACGTCAATAAACTTATTACACACCCACACTAATTTTGCACATGTTCAATAAAAGACTGAAGAGTTAACAGATTGCAAATGATAGGAAGATAATTTCCGTATTTAACCTAATGGATTAAGAAAAATCAGAAATTATTTTTATTTACAATAAAATAAATTAAAATTACTTCTCAACTATGTATGTATAAGAAACAAATACAACAGGCATTTGTTTGTGACAGTTGACATGACAGCGGTTTACATAGATTTGTATAGATTAGCAGCTGTATAAAATAAATGTGAGCAAGTAAAAATATAATTCGGGGTACATTGTATACCAACAATTTTTATTTGTGTAATTGAAAAAAGAAACCAAAAGAAAGTACCTAATTTAGTGAGAAGCTTTGTAATTGTGAAATATTGAATATAAATACACTATCTATAATTCGATTTCATTTCACTATCATTATTAATACAGAATCATGAATTATTACAGAGAACGGTGTTCACGAGGTCTATGAATTGATGAGGATTTAGAGTGTGCTCGAATTATTAGGTCCCAAATATTGGCATTATCAATCACATATGCGTTCATAGATAGCCCAATATGCTGACGACATATACTTGAGCGCGAGTGCCATTGTTGAAACATTTTTGGTTTTAAATTGCATCTTCGTCGCTGCAAAAATATCTCTGGGAGTTTTATTGTCTAACTGTTAACAACGTAATAAAAAATCGTTACAAATAAATGTCGATCGCTAAATTTCCACCTCCTTTTTACGCCATGCGTATAACACTGCTAATCAAACGACTTCTCAACTTAATGACGACATACGATATTGAAAAGAACAGAGTAGGGGTGTGGTCAATTTACGAATATTTTAAATTTTTATATTTGTATAAATTTATTGCATATTGTTGATTAACCTTGACAAGTAAAAATGTATCTATTTGAAGAAAATCAACGTTTTTATACAAATTACTTTTCTTGCAAAGAAAATTGGTTTTACATATGTAATTTTTTTCTCGTCTTTCTTTAAGTATTTAATAACTTCAATTTTGTAAAATTATAACTAATTATAAGATATAAATGGTGATTTATTCTAAATATCGATATTTGAGACAAAAAAACATAGTATGGTGCGAAATTTTTTGGACAATGCTGAAGGAATCCTTAACTGTCCAAAATGTATTTGATAAATCATGACGTCAAACCCAACGGATCCAGTGTTTCTCGCTAGAGTACCGAATGCCGATAAATCGGATTTGAGTAACCAAAGAGTTAATAATTCAAAAGAGGAAAACTTCCGTAATCAAAGCCAAGAACAAAAAAATATAATACGGTCATAATTTATCGCATGATCACAAAACACGAGTTTTTTTTTTGTGTAAACTAATGGGTCTCCAGTTAATGATTATTTTAACTATAAATTGTTGTAACTTTAAATTGATCAAACTTAAAAAATATTGTTTCATGATTTTAGCTCCACGCTCGCTTAAATAGGTTGCTTAAAATTAAAATAATTCTAAGTAGAAGAGTACAAATTAATTCAATTATTTGATTTCCCATTAAAATTTTTGGGTTGTTATAACTAAAAAAAATCTTTATCCTTCTGGTAACATTTTTTTAGTTGTCAACATAAAAACGTCAAAGTGTCATTCACACGTTCATAGTATAATCTATAATATATTATATGTTTCTAGTATATAATCTGTATATATAATCTAATAAATATATATAATTCAATATGTCCATTGGATCCCTTATTTGGGTTTGAAAGATTTAAGGAATGTCAACAAAAAGAAACCGACAATGTTTTGTGCCGGCGTTTTGAATTTTGGCTATTTTATAAATTAAAGCCTTAACGAATTCAAAATGAACATTTTGGGAAATAAAAAATTCATCTCGATCATTGTAACGCTATCCATCAAGTACGTATGTTTAGTTTCATCTGGTGAAGTGTTTTCAGAAAATGAAACTTGCGAGAGAAATTCCGCTGGTCTTTGCTCCGAGTTGAGCGATGACAACAGGTACATTTTTTACGACGTCAATTTACCCGAAGGGTTCAACCTGCGTCGTGATGTTTACATGCGAATGGCAATATTTACACACAATATCGTAAGGAATGGCAAATACAAGAATGTGAAATTAGTTCTCCCTCCGTGGAATTATTTATACCATTGGCATTCGAGAAACATCGGTTCACAAAGCACCCTTCCGTGGGGCTTGTTTTTCGATATAATATCATTGCGAAAATTCGCTCCAGTCATTGAAATGTACGAATTATTTGGAAAAGAAAAACCTTTGGTTATTGATAGGATTTATATGTTGCAACACTTTCCTAATGCGTTTGAGGAGGGGAATTTTGAGGATAAAATTGAAATCAGAAAATCTGATGAATGTCATCCTTCTGATGCATTTTGGGGCTACACCAACATTACATTCAGAAATAAAGAATGTGTATATTTCCAAGGAAGCGCAGAACTTCTTAAAGATCTTATAAATTTGAACCCGGATGATAAATATATTATGTTTACAAATGCGGAAGTTGCATTGCACGAAGAATATGGGACGAAAACATACTGGGACGCACGTAAGAGCATGAAATTCGATATCGATTTGATCGATATCGCGGAGGATTTTATTGAAAAAGAATTGAAGTGTTTCAAACCGAAATGCGATAATTATATCAGCGTCCATTGGAGACGAGGCGACTTCGCTCGCAGCAGGTATAAAGAAGTACCTTCAGGCGAAAGCACCGCTAATCAGATTTACAATACAATAGAAAGGTATTATAAATCATTGATTAAAAGTGTATTCATCGCTACAGACTCTGATCCCGATGAGTTGGAAGATTTAGTTGACAGGTTGGAGAATGATGGATTAGTTGTGAAGTGGTTTGCGCCGACGCGAGACGTGCTGGAGAGGCACAAAGACGGAGGTGTCGCCATTATAGACCAGATAATATGCTCTCACGCAGCGCGCTTCGTAGGAACCCACGAAAGTACTTTCACTTTCAGAATACAGGAAGAAAGAGAAATATTAGGGTTCGACAGTGACACTACGTTCAACAGACTGTGCCCGGATATTGGAGCTTGCGAGAGAATGTCTCGTTGGACGATCGTTCACTAACCTATCTATGCAAATGTACTTATGCGAGGGGATCAATCTTCAATAGCTCCGCATTGCAATTAAAATTTTATAATATTTGATTTGTTGGGTTGTAAACCATGATATTTTACATTCCAAAGAGGAAAAAACATTTGGATCATATTCTCAAATATATTTTAAGATGGATGTGGTGATTCCTTGACGCACACATTTAAAAAAAAAAATCAAAATATACGGATTTGCTAGACACTACAGTTCAAACCTCAACTCATTTTATGATTAAGAATTCTTCGGAAGTGCCAAATAATATTTTTTATTTTTTAATAAATAAGTTATTAAAAAAAAAAAAACATTTTTTTATTTGTAACCCAAGGTTTGTAGACTCTCGGGTCAAAGTTTCTAAGTTTCAGCCCACTCTACCATAAAATAATTGCTATTATTAAAAACAAGCTGCTCATTCCTCAGCAAAAGTAGTATGAAATTGAAATATTTGTGTATATAATAAAAGTCAAAATAATTATCTTACGATAAAAAAACAGACGGTATAAAATATACTGCAGTTATAAATTAAATATAACAAAACATCAGTGGAACCAAGGTTACACTTTATTGTAACCTGAAGGTTACGAAGATCTCTGGTGACGAATAATTTGGGCTACGAAAAAAACTTGGAATGAATATACCCCAAAACAAACAGAACTGGGGGTAAGTCCGGAATCCGAAAACTTTGTCGGCAAATTGATGGATTTTTGTTTGTAGCACAAATTATTTGTCAACCTGGGCCAAAGTTCCACTGTATTACTTAATTCATTAATAGCCTTTTGTATTTTTTTGGTAGCCCTTAAAAACTTATTTACTTACATCATTTAAAAAACCCAATATTCCAAATTCCTTGAACAAACCATAAAACAAATGTGTTTTTATTGTTCACCAATATTCCTTTGCTGAATGATGTCACCATATGAAGAAAAAGATAGTCTGCAATGATGATATCCCCTAGCATACGATGGTTAGTAATAATTTTGCTGTAAAAAAAGTGTATGCGCTATTTTATTAAAATTTTAAGTTTAATTTGAACGAAAAAAAATTATGATGATTCGTAGCAAGGATATCATATCGACAGCTTCTACGTAAAACACTCTATCTACAAATCTGTCACATTACAGGAGAGAGAGCTCAGAAGATTTTTTCAACATATATTTTTTATTAATTAACGGTTTTATCTGAAATTCTTAACTAGTATTATACATTCAAAAACATGATAAAATGATGTATTAAATCGTTTTAAAACTTTATGCTTTGTCAAAATTAAGAAGTTGGCGTTCTAGGAGTTCAGTTCATTTCGAAAATTCGATGTAGATGGCGTCTTATATGCCTGAAAACTAGGCGTAATTTATTTTTTAAATTTTTTTGTTTATTTATATTTGTAGATAACGGTCAGTTGATAACGTACACAAATTGACAAAAATTTAGTTAGAGCACTTTACATAGGGCACGTCGATAATCAGCAAACAACTCTAGTTGCCATACATTTTTCAAAGAAAAACAGAAATGTCAGGGAAATAAATAATAAAGCAGTTGGATTTTTTTTAAAGAAGTATATGTATTATAAGATTTTAACAGTTTGGAGCTTAGATACAATAAAGTATTAACTACACCTACAAACATACTTCAAGAATGAGAATGAGTTTGCACACGCGTATGCACTATTGTCTTGGTTCCTTTCCAAAAGGTGTTTTTAATATTTCTATTTAAAATTGCTACATATATATAAAAAAAATTATACAATCAAAATACATTCAGTTTGCAAAGTAGTACAAATCAGTTCTTTATAATGGGTAAAATATATGCATTAAAATCCAGCACGATTCACATTGAAATAAAATTTACGAGGACAATTAATTCAAAAATAAGAATTGACGAAAAAAATCAGTAACATTAATTTAATAATGGAATGTTATCAGTCAGAATTATTCATATTCTTTTCAAATGCATCTATAAATGATTACATTACTGTATGAGAATCGCTTTTATGATATCAAATCTGCAAAGTATCGACTTTTTCTCAGCAAAATATCATTAATATGTAAAAAAAAAAAACAATATTTTAGTATATCTGCTCATTATCACGTGTTTTAGTGTATTCGCCTCCGTAGTACAGTGGTGAGCGCATTTGGCTACCGTGTTGGAGGTCCTGGGTTTGATTTCCAAGGGGGTCAAAAGTAAGTGTTTTTTCACTGAATATATTTATTTAATATTACTCCGAAGCACAGGGCTTGCAGACCTCGCTTTCATATAATTACATCAACTTAACATTGCAGGGCTCTCCACTATTGGGTGCAGATAAGGGTCATTAGTAGTAATATCTGCTGAAAATAAATGTGCACTATGACTTTGAATAAAACACAAAATTTTACCTAAAGATGTATTGCTTTTGCTGGGAAAACTTGATGATAATAATGTCTGTTTTTGGCCAATTCTCAACTGGTAAAATGACAACAAAAGGATTTAGAAAATATATATACATGTGAAATCGTAAAATTTAATGCATTACAAAAATTTCTGATACATAAATGAAGAATATGCTATTAGAAAAACTAGGTTTACAGCCAATAAATGGTATAACCAAAACACACTGAATCATATAAACATTCCAATACTCTTTTGAAATTTTAGTTCAAAGTTAACAATTGCAATAATATTGTAGTTAGTTCTATTACAAGGCATGAGATAATTGTGATGTATATAATATGATGAGGTAACATTAAAGACACAGGCATATTAACATTATAATTTTAAAAGGAAAATCGAAGTGAAAAAAGGATAAACAGTCACAATTGATCAAAATTACTTTTAAAAAAAACATTATTTTTTTATATAATTTCCAAATAAATAATTAAAAATTTGAAATATTTAGAATACATTAAACTATGTCTATATAAGTACTTCTTATTAGTCTGTATACATTTATTACTTTGCGTATTGATAAAACTTAATAAAAATGATTTCTTTCAACGGCAAATACAAATTACCGTAAGTCAACTCCGACACTAAACTAGGTATATTTACAATTTAATATTTAATTTATTGAAATACACGTATTCACAACGATAATGAATAACAATATAATAACATTTTTTTAATATATTTGTATTTTTAGAACAATAATAAATAAAAATCGCTTCATTCGGAAATGTTTCCGCTACTATTAGGTCCGAAGGTTCTAGAAACTGATGGATCTTAATTATTTGCTATATATAAGAAGTAAAGGGTATTTAAAACTCTCTTTAAATTGTTTGGCTCCAAAATTGTAATATTTAAAAAGTCAAAAAATAGATAGTTACACTAGTTCAATAGTTCTATTTCAAGTCGGATTGTCTCCAGATAGAAAGTTCTATGCGCAGTATCCAAACTCGCGTTACTTCCGACACACTTATCTACAGGGAATGCAAGGGAAGGAGTAAAACTTTACCCAAGGCACCACGCAACTAGCTTAGTTTCTTCTCGCCCTTACAAAACATCTCCGCACACTTAACAAAACAAAATATACCACAGCCGGGGTGTACATTATACTTGCCGTATTATAGGAACAGTCTTTTGACAGTTTAAAACAGAGGATTTTTTATACTGTTATTGAATTGAAAATAGTCATATTTACATATCAATGTACCCAACAGATCCCGTATTTTAAAACGATAATAAGATAGTTACTTGATTCAGTCGTAACCTAAATGTGATGGAAAATCCCCGCAAAAAAATATGAAATTGCAGTGAAATTGATAGTACCTTTTTTTTATTTGAAAAGTGTTTTATTCATATGTATGTGAGTAAAACTAAAATTAAATAACTAAGATATTTCTGTCTCTAGTAACCATAAGTTCTGTATTTATGTGTTCAAAAGAAAGTGTCTGTACACTTTCTGTAAATGTAATACTTGATCGGCACATATATTTAAAAATAAAAAAAAATAAAAAAACTGTTCCTGTAATATGATTCATAGAAATATCATTCAAACCAAAAATTACATATCTATAAACTGATTGATCCATTTCTGGGAAAAGTATGTAGTTGTTAGCACATTTGATCACCGTCCTTGAAGTCCCAAGTTGGATTCCCAGAAAATAACATTCTAATGTTTATTTAATATTACCCTGGACTCGTACCTGCTCCTGCACACCTTGCCTTCATTATAATAATGATCACGTAAACACCGAGCAGTTCCCTACGCACCATTGGGTGGAAATGAATGTTCCAAGAATGTCTTTACACCAAGTCAGCTGGTATAAATGACAATTCATCCCTATAAAGTCTCTTCAAGGCAGGTGTAGTGGAATTGCTGAGTAGACTCTAGGCTGTGAAACAGGTATTGCGGGTTCAATTTTCATCAATTGCTGAGTAAACTCAAGGAAGATTTATTTAAAATTGGTTCAGATGTATTTTTGTCAATTTAGTTGGACAACCACTAGAGACAAACCTCTTATAGAGGCTTTACAGATCATTGATTTTTTTTATTCATTATATTTTCCATTGATAATCAATTCATCTTTAATGATGTTCCGCTTAGAGGCCGGCAATATCATCTCTGCTCAGGCAAGTTATTGAATCAAATAATCTTAGAAAATCGGGTGCATTCGATACAAAAACTGTTTTTTTTTACTCATTTTACATGAGGATTGCTTACATCCTTTTCCAATGTGAATAATTATATTCATGCACATGTTAATTATTAAGTGTCTTAGTGAAATTTCATCGCAATAATTCTACACCTTTAAACAATAAGTCATAAAAAATACGAGGTTACACATAAATGAAACATGTATGTTTTACTATGTAAGACAGTAAATTTCACACTTAAATATTCAGGCAAAAAAAAAGGTGTTTTGAAAAACGTGTTTTACACCAAATTAAAGCGAACATTCAATTAATGTTGTAAACACATATGTATGTATATACAATTAAAATTCTCGAATAAAATATTGTATATTATTGCTCTTTTGATATTGTCCTAGAATAGTAAGTCATGAGCAAAAAATGTAAAAATTGTTTTAAATAAGATATTATTATACTATTAATCTCGGAGCTTCTTTCAGACAGTCGTAGCATCAGTAAGGTAGAGTTTAAGAAATGTTTTTATTAAAAAATGTATTGGGTTGATGCAAAAGTTTTGACCGTTTTTTACATATATTTTTTTTTTTAATTTTTTTCTTGTGTATTATTTATTTAATAAATTATATAATTTCCATCAGTTCTTTTAACCTTCTTCCATCTTTCTATCAACTTATTGATACCAGTAGTATAAAATTCCGCGGATTTTAATGCGAAAAATGAAGTAAGGGATGTTTTTACCTGCTCTATTGAATAATTTTTTTCATCATTAAAATTTTTTCGCAGTGATCGGAATAAATAAAAATCAGAAAGAGCAAGATCTGGAAAATACAGTGAATGCTTGATAACATCCCAATTTAACTCATTTAGCTTGTGTTGGGTTATCATAGCCACATGTGGTCGCGCGTTGTCGTGATGAAACACTGCCCCTTTTCTGTTTACCAATTCTGGTTTATCCTTTTGAAGGACCATGTTCAATTTGGATAATTGCTGACAATATCGTTCTGCTGTACTTGTCTTATCGTGTTCCAAGAGTTCAAAATACACAATACCCTTATTATTCCACCAAACACAAAGTATAACTTTTTTTATGGATTTCGGCCTTCGAAGTTGTTAATGGGGCTTGTCCAGGTATAGTCCAATGTTTTTTTCTTGTCACGTTGTTGTACACGACCCATTTCTCATGTCCCATCACCAAACGATGCAAAAAAGGTTCATGTTTTTGTCTCGCACTCAAAGCAACGCGCGTTGAAACACGATCCAATAAATTGGCAGCCGACAATTGATGAGGTATCCAAACGTCGTACCGCGAAACCATTTCCATACGCTTCAAATGTCTTAATGCGATTGTTTGGTTGACTCCCATCATTGACATAATCTCCCTGATGGTTAGACGTAGATTGGTGTCAATTATGACTTTTAATTCGTCGTCATCAGACTTCAATGGCCGCCCGGTACGTGGTTTATCAATGAGTGAAAAATCTCCAGATCGGAATTTTGCAAACCATCTTCGTACCTGTCGAACTTTGATGACATCTGCTCCATACACTTCACAAATGTTTTTGGTTGCCACACTCGCGGTATTGTCTTTACGGAATTCATAAAGTAAACAATACGCAAATGCACTTTATCGAACGACATTTTGAAAAAATACAAGGGGTTATTACTGTACTCTGGCCAGGCCAAAACTAAATAGAAAGTAGAGGGAAAGCATCCTTTATACAATGGAATCATAAAAAAAGAAGATACCATTCATAATTTATGAAAAAAAAAATTTTTACCTGGGATCATAAAAAACGGTCATTACTTTTGCATCAACCCAATAGTAAAGCTTACGCGTTAAGAGAAAATTCCCTTATATTATATTAGAGTAACAACAATCCATTATTGGTATTAACAAGTGACTTAAGTTAATATAAAAATACTTATCAGCCAATATATGTAACAAGTGTCTATACATGTATCTCAATACTCTAACTTTTAAATGAGAAATTCTACATAGTCTTTAAAACAAATACCAAAAATGCTGTATTTGCTTTGTCCCCGTTATGTAAATGCAAAATGCGGGATTGAAAACATTACATTTGACTTAAAACTCTTTTGAAAACGTATTTATATCTAATAATTTGGCCGGCAAATAGAAAAAAGGATTGGCCAACGATTTCTTGTAAAGGATAGTATATAGGTTGAGATATAACAAGAGTTTTTAATTAATTGATTAACATAATATGTACTGTTCTATTTTGCTGACAGAAAACACAATTTTACAATGGTATTACACAAGTACAGAAGTAAAATAGAGTATTAATTATAATTTTAAATTAGAAATACAGTAAGACCATCCTTAATGCGGGCCATATGTTCCGCTAGTAAGTTTCAGTGCTAAACAAAACAGCTTTAAATGAGGTTATCTTAATATATAAATATATCTTAATATATACTTTAATGATACAAAAAATGCATTATGAGACTGAATACGAGCATCAATGTAACCAAATCGTATGCAATTTCAGGGATCCCAATATTACCAAGTAACAGGGAAACAGCTTAGGGGAGAGGTAAGCAGTGGAAAATATCTTCCAGCCAGTAAAAAGGTTTAGATATTACAGTCACTTCTGTCTTAAAATAAGTTTAAAATAAATTACAAGAATGATAAATATGACCAATATAAGAGAGTTAAAATATTGAGATCATTTGCAAATATTAAGTACTGGAAAAATATTCTTAAGTTTAAAATTGATTCTAAAAGTAGTCGAGAAATACACTCTAATAAAATACGTGGACTATAAAATTCAATAAGACATTAAATTTAAAATAAAATAAATGCGAACGTAGGAAAATACACCCGAATCTTCACAACATCAAAAGACAAGGGCTGTATTCATACTGAGCGATTTGTCTTACCGCCATGCGAATTTGATAAATTGACCAATATTAAACTAAACTAGAAAAAATGTGAAATTATTTAACAGGTTTATTTACGAAATTCGGATTTAAATTTAAGGTGAACGAATCAAGTATAGACTTTTTGGCGAGTTTTGATACATTTAAAAAAAAGTTATGTTAAATAATATTATTACAAATAAATATGTGGAATTACTCATTTAAAAAAAAAACATTAAGTCGGCTATCTTCACCTTAGGTTAAAATTCTGAATGTCAGTTTTAAAAAATACGTAATAATAAGAGGAAGAGGGTATTTTAAACACTGTTAAGATTTTAAAAGCTGGAATTTATATTCTGTAACTTGGCCATTTTGTTTATATTTTAATATCATGCTAAAAAAACTGTTTTAAAAATTATTTTAGCCAAACAGATTTGAAAAATCTGTAGTTCTGTAACACCAGGGATTTTACCATAAATAAATATATGATGAGTAGGAAATTCTGCAAAACTCGCTAAAAAAAATCGATGAATAATTGAAAATAATTTTATAGAAATCATAGTTTGTTTATGGCTTTGTTGCTTTGTAATGGGAAAGTAAAAAGTAAACTCACTCGATAAAAGGTGATAGGCATTAAAATTCACAAACTTAACACCCAATTAGAAAAATGGTAAGCGGTGTTGAATAAGTATCTAAGTATGTATCTAAAATATGTAAAATAAAATCTCTCGGAAGCGATATAAAAAAATGCATCCCAAAGATGATTCTATTCCATGATGAAATTTGGTTTTATCTGTCAAGTTAACGGTATCAACTATACAAAAATTAAACTGGAGCCTTAAACACATGCAAATTCTATTGTTTATTTTGTTATTAGCTCTAAAGTCACAGTGAAAAGATTTAAAAAAAGTGAAAGTAAAAGGGGTAGAAATGGTCAAAAGTCGACTTGTTATAGGTCAAATTTTGATATTGACCTCATTTGCAAAAATAATAATTGTTTATTCTGGCTTGACTAAGCGTTGGGTGCAATATGTATCAAGCTATATTTTGTTTACAAAACAAAAGCAATATATAACAATATCTAAACAGAGCAGATATCATCCAAATTTGCCCTGAAAATGTCTCCTTGCTCAAAAGGATGTATTTTTGACAATATTCAAACATATATGAAGAAGTATTTAAGATGGGAATATGGAAGTTTGAGTATTTGCATCGGCTGGTTAACTTTTAGTTATACACTCAGTAACATTGACAATTGATAACTACATTACTGTATTTTCCTACAGCCAAATAACAGCCAGGGCCATTAACAACCGTGTGCAATTTGTTACAAATAAAATACAGCTGTGACTTAAAAAAGCCGACATTTTGGCATTAAAATTGCTGTTTAACGCGAACGGAATAGTTACAGAATCATACTACAGCTCCGGGAGTAGTTAAACATTAACCGGTTTTTAAAATCTTAGCCAAAGTTGCGGAACAGTCACCTGCGAATATTGCAACACCAGTGTATACCTAAAATTAATACATCACTATAGTATTATCGTTAAAGTGTTCTACTCACAATTTGGCAACATTGGAATGATGTTTGATAATCTAATTACTCCGTCTTTGTAACAAATGTAAAACTACACACATCTGAGCTCATCCAATCTTACACGTTTACATCTGATTCCGAATAATTAAAAAAAAAAAAATTATAAATTATGATTTTGTACTTGAAAATGAGACTATGCAAACGTTATTGTAGAAAGTGTCTCATTTATTTCAACGAGAACAATAAATTTCTAAATACACTAATACATCATGTACAGTCTTTTCCCATTTGAAATCTACGGAAAACAGCAGAAAAAACAGTCCGCTACACATACGCGTACAATACAGCATTGAAAGACATGAATTCCTGCATCCAGGTATTATCACATTTTTTTGAAACCGGTAGTAATGAAGTATTGTTTTAAGTGGGATTACACAACGCGAACAATCAATGATAAGGAGAGTGTTATATTACCACACCACAAAGTTGAAAATGCTTTTAATATACAAAATATAAATATACTTAGCGAAAAATCAACATGATTATTGCATTGCACCCTCCTTTTGAGAACATTTGTTTCTCAATTTACAAACAAACTAAACTCACTGATAATTCTTGTACATACATATTTGTTTTAAGATACATGTTTATAAATATGGAAATACTAAGTACTTCATATTACATAGAGTGATATACGTAAATAGTACCTATTTTTAAGAGTGAATAACATTTATATTTTCCTTTGAGTCAAGTTTATCGGAGTAGACAAAAGATGCCATCGATACAAAAACAACTTCGTAACAATTGTGTACTAGCTATAAATATTTATATGGTGAAGTTTTGTCACTTTAATTTGTATTTTTGATAGAAAAATAATCACTATTGAAATATTTCTTTAATATGTGTAAATAGAGTCATCTCTGTAACAGATTCGCTAAATGTGCGCAATTTTTTTTCAGCATAGAATTTGAAAATTCAACAGTTTTTATTGTTTTATAAGAGGTAAGGAATTTTGATTTTCATGGTCGATATCAATATTTGATGTAAAATAAGAATAATTAGACTTTGGTTTCGTAAAATACTTCATTCCTCGTCGAATACAATTTGTGGAATGTGTCATTTGAAAAATTATAAGAAAATAATATAATAATGCAATGCACATTTTATTTTCTTCTTAATGAGTATACGTTTTTTGAAAAATAGTTCTTTTTAAATGTATGACGATATGTACATCGTATTATTGCGTATTGAAAAGTATCAATTTGATTATCGATTGCTTTTATATAAATATTCATACATATCTCTGAGAAACAAGTCTTGTGATCGAGAAGAAAAATGGCTTATAAATGTGTTAGGACATATAAAACCCCAAATTATTAATTTTTTTATAAAAAAAAAGTCGGATTAAGTGGTCAGGTAGGTTCCTGCGTGTTTTATTTTTTATTAAAGTCCTATTATTTTAACAATGGCAACCCCGGACCATCTTCTTTCAGGATGAGCGTATCTTATTAGGGTGGACGCCTCAAGGGAGTGTTGTCTTCTTCGATGTAATAATAATAATAAAACCCTTATCCGCACCCCAATGGTGCATAGGGCACTGTGTCATATAAACGCAGTGTTATCTTGATCGTTGATACATGAAGGAAAGGTGATCAGCCCTCCGCTTCAGGTACCAGTCCATGGTAATTTTGAATAAATATTACAGTGAAAAAATCACTTATATTTATTTTACCCCCCTTGGGAATCGAACCCGGGACCTCCAGAACGGTAGCCGAGCGTGCTGACCATTACACTACAGAGGCGGACGTAATAAAAAGTACTTCTTCGATGTACATTTCAATTTCACATCCACATTTTTTTTTCCAAAAATATTAAAAATGTATTGACAGTCGGAAATTACATCTGGGTCCATACGCATGGTAGTAATTTTTTTCTTCCTTTCAAAGCAGTCTAATTTATTTATTTTTTTCCCATAAAACAAACAGAGTTTTATATGGCTAACACAATTAACATATTTAAAAAAAAATCTTGATTTAAAATACTGCAGTTTAAGAAAGATTTTTTTTAAATTAGATTTATGTATATAGTAAAGTCATACATGGCCAATATGAGAAAATCTAAAATGAATAATTGAATCTCCGTATCAAAATGACTTCATCCTCACTTGACACGCACGGTTTAGTTTTATTTAAACAATATTCTATGTTGGATTTCTTGTATCTCCACAGCAGAACTGCCCACAAAAAGTCCAAAAATATTTTCTGGATGTTTCGCTTTCTGATTTGCACGGCGCGCCACTCGCAAATAAATCCAGTGAATGCAACGGGTCGGGGTGTTATTTATCCTGAAATTTTAAAAAATACATCGATCTATAACAAATTCATAAAGAAAACAACATTGTTTTAATATATGTATATTTAAAGCTCATTAATTTTTAACTGCATTGTAAACTATGTCCGCCTCCGTAGTGTAATGGTCAGCACGCTCGGCTACCGTTCTGGAGGTCCCAGGTTCGATTCCCAGGGGGGGTCAAATAAATAAAAGCGATTTTTTTCACTCTTATATTTATTTAATATTACCCTGGACTGGTACCTGAAGCGGAGGGCTGATCACCTTTCCTTCATGTGTTACCGATCAAGATAACACTGCGTTTGTATGATGCAGCGCCCTATGCACCATTGGGGTGCGGAATATTCAGTTGTTAAACATTTTTTTCAAATGTTTATTACAATAAAATAAATTATAAATTGGTAAGAAGTGTAACAAATTGGAATACAATTTAGATTTGAAAAAAAAATTGCCTTGTTAAAAATATGAATTTATGACAAATAAAAATAATTAATCCTTTTCAACTAGAGAACTATCTAAAGACATTTGTTTTTGCTGACGCTACAAAATTTGCCGAAAATGTGTCACAGAATACCATTGAAATGACAGGAATTGAAAAAAAAAAACATTTTAATTATATTTATTTTTTGTAACAATCATGTAATAAAATTTTTGACGTGAAATCCGGGATTCACTGTATATTATCCATAAGGTGAATAATCAAGTATCAGTTGTCTCTGAGCCTTTGACCTTTTATGTAAAATAATTACATTAAAAAAAATGCTTCTTTATCAAAGGCAGGAAAATATATTTAGCATTTACTGGGAAATAATGAAGTAGAGGTTTACCTTTGTCTTTATCAAGTCACTGAAGAAAGCCTTGAAGGACGAGCGTCAGAAGAATATGATCTCCTCTTCCTTCTGATTGGGTGGCCGGTTCTCATCCGCCACCTGATTGGTCGGGGCGGCGGAGGCCTGCGATTGGCTGATCAGAGTGGGGGACAGATTCACGGCGTGTATTGGAGACTCTGGACTCTGCACTCTGAAGCGTTCGGGTAACTTTGGGTAAGTGTTTGTTCTGTGAAAAAAATGGAAGGAATATTTTATTTTTAATTTTAAACAAAGAGAAATATTCGTGTTTTTATTATCTATAGAAATACTTTTTTTTTATTAGGAAAGAAAGCTTCATCATCTCACCAATAGATGTCTCTAATGAAAATTCAAGTGAGTCAAGTACAATGTTTCGAAATTGTATCATATATATGGGCATATATGGGCATAATACTAGATTCAAAATTGACATTAAATGCAAATTTTGAACACGTTAATAAAAAAATATCAAAAAAAAAATTTTTCCTTAGTAGATTAAGGAATAAATTAAATAAAGATACTGCAGAACTAATTTACAAAACAATCATTCTTCCACATATAGATTACTGCTCAACAATATTATTTTTAGCAAACGAAGGAAATTTAAATAAACTAGAAATTATACAAAATAAAGCGATGAGAATAGTTCTTAAGAAAAATAAATATAGCAATGTAAAAAAAATGAGAGATGAACTAAAATGGTTATCTGTAAGAAGAAGACTTAAATTTAATATGTTGATATTTATACATAAATTTTTTCACGATAAATTACCAAAATATTTTAAGGATAAAGTTGTCTTAAACAAAAATTGTCATGAATATGCTACTAGACAAAAGGATAAAATAAGACTACCATTATTGAAAAGAGCTGAGTCGCAAAATTGCTTGATGTATAAGGGTTTAAAAATGTATGATGAGATGCCTGAATGTATGAAGAATGAAAAGTGTCTGAAAGAATTTAAAAATAAATGTCTAAGTTACTGTAAGGAAATGTAAATATATAAAGATGATGTAAATGTATATAATAGTTTATATTAGTTTTAATATAAGCTAACTTAAGAAATAAATAAAAAAAAATATATATATATATGTATATATGTAATAAAATAACTAGGTACCTACCCATACATTTTATTAAGTACCTACAAATAGTACCTACATAAAACAGTTCTACCAACAGATGTCGCATGCGTCACTCAGAAGAAAACAAAAGACTTCCGATAATATTATTAACTGTCAGAATCATATAGATATAAAAATTATTGTAAAGATTAATTAAGAATAAACTTTTATTGTCGTTTCTTTAATTACAAAGCAACACATTGTTTATTTTATTATTATACACCCACTTTACATATTATTTACACTTAATTTTCAAAAGGAAAATATTACCACGTTATAAAACGACAATTTTGTTAATCAAAAATAAAGAAACAAAATAAAAATAAAAATGGATACTGCTCCTCAAACATTACAAAACTTACTAGAAAAATTAATACAAAATGCTCAGGTAAGCAAACATCAAAATTTAAAAGATATTTCAGAGAAGTTCATCATTGAAAAATTTACAAGCAAAAATCCTAATGCAAACCAGTGGATGGATATTTTTGAAAAAGAATGTATACGTTTTGAGGTGACAACGGATGAGAAAAAAATTGAAATATTAAGATTGTTTATGGATAAAAGTTGTGAAGATTGGTACAGTTCGATGATGATAAAATTTTCCATGAACTCAGAATGGATAGTATGGAAAAACAACTTTTGTAAAACATTTACAAACAAGGGATGGAACCATGTAATGTTTGCATTATCTTTTAAATATAACGACGGTTCCTTGTTAGACTATGCCATAAGGAAGGAAAAACTTTTGTTGGAGATGAGAAGAACGATCGACATGGGTACCTTAGTAGATCTTATTGTGGCTGGTTTACCAGAATTTATAATTAATAAGATTGATAGAGAAAAATTAGAAGATACAGTCGATTTATTCAATGAAGTAAAAAAACACGAAAACATTGTAAATAAAAAAAGGTTTTCGGATCAAAGAAGATATGGAAATCTAAGAACTAGTGGTAAAATTAAAGATAAAAGTCCATGTAAGATTTGTGAAAAATTAAATAAGGGAACTCGATATCACCCTGAAGTAACGTGCTGGTTTAGAACAAAGGAGGATGATAAGTTTAATAATAAAAATACTATCAGACATGTAAACAATTCAGTTATAGAAGCTAAGTTAAACGAAACCGATCAAAAAAACGAATAGTAACACCATTAATAAATGTCAAACTATTACTAAATGATCAAATTGAAATATTTGGAATTTACGATTCAGGTTCAAATGTTTCTCTAATAAATTCTAAGTTATTAAAACTAAAAGGAAAAGGAAACAATATGAATGAAGCAGATTTAGTAACAATTAATGGTGTTAAAAAGACAAACGGTTTGACGACTTTGAAAATAAAAATATTTGAATTGGAAAAAAACGTTGATGTATATATTATTGATGAAGAAAATTTCAAATATGATTTTTTGATAGGATTAGATATGATAAAAAAATTTAAACTAATCCAAAATGAAGACTTAAAAATAACACAAAGACAATGCTTGAAAAATGAAAATAAAAAGAAAGTAGAAAAAATTTCTACAAAATATAAAATTAAAAATAGTGAATTTAAAAATACAGAAAATAACAACAGCAAGGAATGCAAAATAAATTATAATGAACATGTAAAAGAAGAAGATTTTGAAATAAAAATAAATCATTTAAATCAATTTCAAAAATCTAAAATAAATGAACTGATTTGCAAATATAAATCCGTTTTTGCAAAAGACAAATATGATATCGGCACTGTTAGTGGATACGAAGCGAGGATAGACTTACTAGTAGACAGATATTGCAGTAAGAGGCCTTACAGATGTACTGTAGAAGATAAAAAGGAGATAGAAAAACAAATTGCAAAATTACTGGATAATAAGCTAATAGAAGAATCCTACAGTCCATTTGCTGCACCTGTTACATTGGCATTTAAAAAAGAGGAAAACAAAAAATCCAGACTGTGTATAGATTTCAGAGACTTGAATAAAATAGTAGTGCCTCAAGCTCAACCATTTCCTTTAATTGAAGACCTAATGATAAAGACCAGGAATTGCAAATTTTTTTCAACACTAGATATAAACTCAGCGTTTTGGTCTATTCCTTTACGAATCGAAGACAGAAAAAAAGACGGGATTTGTTACACAAGAAGGACATTTCCAATGGACTTGCCTACCATTTGGATTGAAGACCTCACCAGCAATTTTTCAAAGGATACTAGGTAACATATTAAGAAAGTATAAACTTACTGATTTCACCGTTAATTACATAGATGATATTCTTATATTTTCTAAAACTTTTGCTGAGCACATTAAACATCTAACGCAGTTGCTGGAAGCGATCGAAACGGAAGGTTTCAGGTTAAAATTTACAAAATGCGCATTTGCGTCAGACTTGGTAAAATATCTAGGTCATATAATTCAAAATAATTCAATAAAACCAGTAAAGGATAATTTGATTTCAATAAAGAATTTTCCTGTTCCAAAAACGATAAAAAATGTAAGACAATTTCTGGGGAAAATAAACTTTTACCATGAATACATACCAAAGAGTGCAATAATACTAGATCCATTGCATAACTTACTAAGGAAAAATCAAAAATTTATTTGGTGTGATAAATGCCAAAAAGCATTTGAAATAACAAAAAGCATGCTTTGCTCACAGCCCGTTCTAGAAATTTTTGATCAGGATTTACCAATCAACATTTATACCGATGCTTCTTTAGAAGGTGTTGGGGCCATTTTGAAACAAAAGCAGCCCGATGGTAGAGAAAAACCAGTGGCATACTTTTCAAAAAAACTAAATGAAGCCCAGAAGAAAAAAAAAGCAATATATTTAGAATGTTTAGCAATTAAGGAAGCAGTAAGATACTGGCAATACTGGTTAATAGGTAAATCATTTACGGTTTATTCAGATCACAAACCTTTGGAAAATATGAATCTGAAATCTAGGACCGATGAAGAGTTAGGTGATTTAACATATTATTTATCGCAATATGAATTTGAAATAAAATATAATCCAGGAAAGAAGAATTTAGAAGCAGATTGTCTAAGCAGGAATCCAGTATTAGAATCGAGTGAAAATGCAGATGAACAATTAAAAGTTGTAAATTTGGTTAAATTAGAAGATATTTTAAGAGATCAGAATAAAAATGAAAGAATTCAACAGAAAAAAAACAAATGGATTGAAAAAAACAATGTCTATTTTAAAAAGGTCAAGAAAAAAGAAAAAATAATTCTTTCAGAACCGTTTAGCATCGAAATCATAAAAGACATACATGAAAACCTATGCCATATTGGAATTGGACAAATGCAAAAGACTATTAGTCCACATTACACAGCCAAAAATTTGACGAAAAACATAAAAACAATTTGTAGAAATTGTGAAATTTGTATTAAAAATAAATCAAGAGGACAAAAGAAATTTGGATTTATGTCTCATCTAGGCCCGGCCACAAAGCCTTTTGAAATAATATCTTTAGACACAATTGGAGGTTTAGGAGGTTCAAGATCAACAAAAAAATATCTACATCTCTTAGTGGATCACTTTACAAGATACGCATTTATTTTAACCTCGAAAACTCAGAATGCAAATGATTTTATAAAACTAGTCATGAAAATAACAGAAACCGAGGATATTGGTATGCTTCTCACCGACCAATACCCAGGAATAAACTCGAAAGAATTCAAGGAATTCTTAAATGACAAGCAGATCCCAATAATCTTCACTGCAGTAAATGCACCATTCTCAAATGGCCTAAATGAAAGGCTGAATCAAACATTGGTGAACAAAATCAGATGCAAAATAAATGAAAAAGGGAAAAGAAGAGCATGGACCACAATAGCTCAAGAATGTGTTAATAAATATAATAATACTAATCACTCAGTCACTGACTTTTCCCCAAGTTATCTTTTATATGGTACAGATGTAAATATTTTACCCAACGAATTAAAACAAGGAAAATCTAATAATGACTGGATTAGAGACAGGAAAATAGCGCTTGAAAATACAATAAAATCACATAATTACAATAAAACATTATTTGACAAAAATAGAATAGGCTGCGAATTCAACGTAGGAGACATGGTGTATGTGGAAAATGGAAACAAGCTAAACAGAAAAAAAATGGATGAACTAAAAATTGGACCTTATAAAATTATTGAAAAAATTTCTAACTCAATATACAGAATTGATACAGGTCACAAAAAAATAAAATCAAACCTTTATCATATCACTAAACTTATACCAGTCCCTTCACTACAAGAAGATGATCCGGAGGACGAGTGAAAATTTTACTATGAATTTTCATCCCCAAGGGGGGAGATGTAATAAAATAACTAGGTACCTACCCATACATTTTATTAAGTACCTACAAATAGTACCTACATAAAACAGTTCTACCAACAGATGTCGCATGCGTCACTCAGAAGAAAACAAAAGACTTCCGATAATATTATTAACTGTCAGAATCATATAGATATAAAAATTATTGTAAAGATTAATTAAGAATAAACTTTTATTGTCGTTTCTTTAATTACAAAGCAACACATTGTTTATTTTATTATTATACACCCACTTTACATATTATTTACACTTAATTTTCAAAAGGAAAATATTACCACGTTATATATATATATATATATATATATATATATATATATATATATATATATATATATATATATATATATATATATATATATAGAACTTCCAAGAATTTGAGTAGTGTGGTTGTCAATCATGGGTAGAATTTGTCAACGTTACACGTGTGTAAAGTGATCACTTAAACCAGCCTATGACGGTCGTAAGCTCCATAAATGCCTAGACTTCCATATTCTTCTTCATCTATGTTGAGATGTAAATATGAAAAAAATAATATGAAAAATAACTCCAATAAAAATAATTGGAGATAATCCAGATTTGTGAACAAGTATTTCGGGAACACTCAAAATGTTGTATATATTACTTTATTTTATATTTCATGTTGAAATATTTATAATTTAAAAATTATATTTTTTTGAAAATATAATTTTTATAAGTCCGCCTCCGTGGTGTAATGGTCAGCGTGTTTAGCTACCGTGCTGGAGGTCCCGGGTTCGATTCCCAGGGGGGGAGGTGAAAATAAATATAAGTGATTTAACACTGTAATATTTATTTATTATTACCCTGGACTGGTTCCTGAAGCGCAAGAGTGATCACCTTGCCTTCATGTAAGTAATGATCAAGATAACACTGCGTCAATTTGATGCGGTGCCCTATGCACCATTAGGTGCGGATAAGGGTTATAATTTTTTTTTGATAATGTAAATGAACGTCTTGTCACGGGTTGTGCCTAGTCACACGTTAATAAAAAATAAAACATGTATTGTAAAAAGTAATAGCAAAAAAATAAATTATTATAGTAATTAAAATGTAACTTTGTTTTAAAATCATGCAAAACTCACAAAGTTAGTACTTCAAATATAAATTATAAATAAATGATTGCATACCTCGTTGCCTTGTTAGAGGAGTTAGTCGGTGTTCCCGTAGTAGCGAATCCCATCATAGCTGGACTGCTCCCCGTCCGACTGTGAGAACTAACAGGAGATTGCTAGAAAAAATATTTAATCTATTATTTTCGATATTCATATCTTATTTTAAATTATAAAATACTTTTACATCAAAACTCGGGTAATTTGAAATTCTAGGAACCGAATCATAATTTTTTTTAAATTAAACAATCTATATTTTTAAATACACACATCGTTTTAAACATCTCAATATATCGCTCACTCCTTTCAAGAACGTCATAAATCAAAAAACTTGATTTTTCAGGAGAACGTTTTTAAAGTTTAAAAATATAATACAATGTATTAAAAATAAATATCAAGCAACTTATTGAACTTTTTATTGTGCAACAGATCCTTTAGGTAAAACCTGAAGGTTTTTCTCTATTTGAAAATTATTTAGTATATTTTTAAAAAATAATCAAACAATACCTTTTCTTCAAAATGCAAAACCAACACTTTCTGCACAATAAGTTAAAAATATGCCTCTTTTGCTGGGATAAAGTACGTTTTCTGGGCATTCCGAAAACATGCACAACTGAAAATTGACAATTTTTGATTTATGAAATTCTTGAAAGGAGTGAGCGATATATGAAGAAGAATATGGAAGTCTGGGTATTTACAGGACTTATGCCTCATGACTTATGGATGGTTAACCTTTTCGGGAGTGCAATAATTGATGTACGACTTTCTCTGGGGACTGGGTTATTTTTTTTAAATTTTAAATTTTAAATTTTTTTCTTCATTAAATCTATGTATGATGTTGATAGGAATCATGTAAAAATAACAACAACAAAAAACTCATCGCTAGGTTTTATTTGATGACAAAATTACAAACAAATATCCTCAGATGTCATTGCTATACAAGTTACACCATACCAACGGACAGATAGACTTCGACGTTCATTAACGTCGATACTACTTTGAGGAAAATTAGCACCAATGTACATTTACATCCATACACCCGGAAAGGTTAAGTGATCAGTTTACACATGTATAACATTCAACATTCTACACATGATTGACGACCACACTAATCAAGTTTTTGGAACTGATACATATATCATCAATCTCATGTCACTTCATGATCGAGTTAAAAAAAAAAAAAGAACAGTAATCGGACACACTCACATCGTTGTCGACCAGTCTCTGGTAGCCCTGGTTGGCCATGTTGCTGGCGCCGCCGTACCTCCTGTCCGTCGCGTTCTGCTGCGCCCCGCCCGAGGAGTTGCCCTGGCTGAGCCGCAGCGGCAGCAGCTGGTTGCCGTGCGGCGCGCCGTGCCCGCCGCCCCCGGCCGCGGAGGCGGGAGCGCCCGCGCCGCTGCCGCTCAGCTTGGAGGCCAGCTTGAGCGGCAGCTGCTGCTTGATGGAGAGGCTCTGCGCCGTGACTATCTTCTGCTGGTTCTGCGCGCTGATCAGGTTTATTGGGAGGGGCTGCTGCTTACCGCCCGTCGAAGAAGCAGTTTGGTCTATAAAAGAAAAATTTGCTGTGTTTACCTCAGACTTTGCCGTGTAATATAATATGTATAACCTGCACCTTTACTGTTTCTGTAAGCTTGTTGTATTCTTATCTAATTGATAAAAAACATTCAAACAATTTGTATTGCACTGTATTTCATTTATTGTAATATGTTTTCATTGTTTGTGAACCATAAATAAATAAAATAAAATTACAGTAGTCTCGATTATCCAACCTACACCAGCCGCGGCAAGGTCGGATAACAGGTAAAATGATAAAAACAACACTGAAAACGTGTTTATTTTATTTGAAACTTTTCAAATTTGTACATGTAACATAACTGAATGTAACGAACTAAAACATCAAAATGCACTTACGGCAAAGTAATAAAACATGTTTTACAGTAGGTACTTTCCTCACATACGATGCAGTGAACTACGAAACAGTCGGGTAAAAGAAAGGGGCATTGCCCCGGTAGGTCGGATAACTTGGAAGGTCGGATAACTGAGACTCTACTGTACTTCATATTCCTCTCCTCATAAAATGATAAAAGTACTATCTTTTAGATGTCTTAAAACATCTTCATTTCAAAATCTCTCAACCCATGATATTTTAAGCATTCTTTTGTAGCACCACATTTCAAATGCTTCAATCTTCTTTGCAGTACCTTTGTATTAGAAGAATTAATCTAAAACACTTAAACGCATTTGGGACTGGTGATTTTTACGCCTGCGGACCGCTGGAAATGGGATTTGATATTTGTGTACATAGAGTTTAGATCTCAACAAAGAGATTGGTATGTAATATTCATACAAAAATATAATTTATATTAAAAAAATTATTTATCTATAAAAATACTCTTCCTGTCTATAAGCATCATTCGACCGAGCGGGTAGAAATACCTTTCTCATCAGTAGTGTTTTAAATTACATAAATATTGTTAAATTCTTTTTTTTTTTAAATCACACAATTTTATTTTTAGAGAAATACAAGTGCGAGGGTTAACTTTCAAATGCATTCATCTAAGTTAGAAATGTTTATAACATGAGAACCTTAAAATTAAAAACAATTACTAAACCTTACTTTTCCACTTTGAATCTTTGCGTTTGTGAGTGTCCGTCGGGGACGTCTCGCTGAGGGGAGACGATACAGCGCTGCTCCCTCCGCCACTTTCTTCTTGCGTAGCTACTGTCAAATAATACAACATATGTTGAAATATTATATATACACCACAGGTTCCCTATCAATATTTCTCGTCAAAGGGGAAAATAAAATCGCCAGAATATCCCATCATAGAATGAGGGAAGGAATAAAAATATTCATATTATTTTTTGACCGGTATGTGTGTTTCTCATGTGTGTGATTATAATCCAGGATTCGGACCTCACATACTAATATAAGAGTTTCTGCTTACTAAAAAGCTTCTTTACATCTCACCAATAGATGTCTCTAGTGAAGTTCTAGTGATTCAAGAACATGGTTTCTAAATTGGTTCATATATAAAGAACTTCCGAGAATTTGAGTAGTGTGGTTGTCAATAATGGGTAGAATTGGTGAATGTTACACGACTGTAAAGTGATCACTTAAACCAGCCTTCTTATTATATTCTTCTTCATCTTTGATGAGATGTCAAAAAATAATATGAAAATAACTCCTGCAATTGGTGATAATCCAGATTTTGTGAAGTATTTGGACACACTCAAGATGTTGTAAAAAAATATTCATCTTACTTTTGGTTTCTTTGGGCTTCTTATGCCCTGTAAAAGTCTTCTAGAACGTCCACAAGGGGGCGTTATTGCCTGCTTTAAGAAGTACTGTATTATACCATACAAAATATGTTAATATATATCCTTTTTGCAATATCCCGACACGCACAAAAAAAACTCATTTTTCATAGATCCTTTTGAAGAAGACAAAGAATTCATTGAATAATCCAGTGCCTGGAAAGGAGTGAGCGATATGTCCCGCGTATTACTCCTTCTTTGGCAGAACCCCGCCCTCGGACGGTGTGCGACTACATACCGGAGGGGTCCGACAGCAGCCCCTTGGCGGCGAGCGCCTCTATGCGGCGGTACAGGCGCTCGCGCTGCTGCTCCACGTCCTCCTGCTGCGAGGCCAGGCTGCGCTGCAGCTGCGCCAGCTGCTCCGCCTTCTCCGACAGCGCGCGCGACTCCTGCTCGTGCCGCGACGCCCACGCCGCCTTCTCCTCCGACAGCTTGTCCTGAAACACCACGCAGAAAGATGAAGCGCTTCAACAATATAACAAGTCTATTCGGCTATCCAAACTCAAAACACAGTAAGGGACATTTTTTATGTAGCACGTTTTTTTTGCATTTTTTGGACTAAGCAGATTCTACTTAGTCCAAAAATGCAAAAAAAAACCTACTACAAAAAATGTCCCTTACTGTGTTTTAAGTTTGGACAGCCGTATTGCTGACATTTTCTTGAATTGCAGATACTTTGTGGCACAATTTATAAAATAAGCCATTTAAAAAAAAAACAAAGTCGCAAAATTGTTTAATGTATAAGGGTTTGAAAATGTATAATGAGATGCCTGAATGTACGAAGATTGAAAAGAGTCTGAAAGAATTTTAAAATAAATGTTTTGTTTACTGTAAGAAGATGTAAATATATGTATTTATGATTTAAATAAAGTGTAAAAAAATGTTTGTATTAATTGTAATATAAGCTAACTAAAAAAAACAAAAACTACTTTATTTTTCAAATTATTTTTACTATCTCAACATAGATGAAGAAGAAAATAGATGTCTGGGCATTTACGGGACGTACGACCTTACGAAAATTCTAGTGATTCTTGTGCAATGTTTCAAAATGGGATCATGTATATAGAACTTCCAAGAATTTGAGTAGAATTGGTGAATGTTACACATGTGTAAAGTGATCACTAAAACCAGCCTATGACGGTCATAAGCCCCGTAAATGCCCAGACTTCCATATTCTTCTTCATCTATGTTGAGATGTCAAAAATTAATATGAAAAAAAACTCCTTTTATTGGAGATAACCAAGTTTGTGAACAAGCATTAAGACATACTCAAAATATTGTTACTTTATTTTTAACCACTTTTTATTTGTATTTTTTTCAACCGGTTTCGACAAGAACTTGCCATCATTTGGATTAAACATGTACATGTTTAGAACATGTTTGGGTAAAACATGTACTAAACATGTAAATGTTTGACCGATTGGATGTCTGTTGTAAATTTTACAAACATCCTATAATCTAGGGTTAAAATTAAATTCCAACAAGATCGCAACCTTCTAGTGCAACGATGAAGAATGCAATGAATTAAACGGAAACCTTTGATGATATACCTGTAGATTTCTTAATTCCTCTAATTGCTGGTTGTGTTTGTAGAATGGTTTGCTGGCTTCTCCTCCCATCTTGCATGCCGACAGCTGCGCCTCCAAACTGCCAACAAAAAATTTCATCTAAGGACACAGAAATGCAAATAATTCGAGATGTTTATTGGGGTTATTTTGTAAAGAAGTTCTCCTATTGGGAGCAAACTGTATCGATTCATTAAAACATCGACACACGCATCCGTGACACACAAAAATGCGTCTGCCATGCGATTATTTCAGATAGATATAAGATTTGACAGTATCCAGGATTTTAAACTTCATTTCTTGCAATTAGACGGATACTCAGATTGTAATGAATTTTTGCTCAGTACTTGGCTAATTATTCAAACTGCATATTGACATCTGTCTAAATAATGACTATGAAACATTTTCTTCTTATTTTTAACTTGTATAATGTACTATAATTTTGAAGCCCAAATTATTCAGCTGCACTTATATATAGTGTATTATTATATGGTAAATATTGTCCGCCTCTGTAGTGTAATGGTCAGCGCGCTCGGCTACCGTTCTGGAGGTCCCGGGTTCATATCCCAAAGCTGGGTCTAACAAATATAAGTGATTTTTTCACTCTAATATTTATTCAATATTGTCCTGGACTGGTAACTGAGGCGGAGGGCTGATCACCATTTCTTCATATGTTAACAATCAAGATAACACTGCATTTGTATGATGCAGTGCCCTATGCACCATTGGGGTGCGTATAAGGGTTCGAATGAATGAAATATTATAGCGAGAAACCAAATCTAGATAGTTGATAGAATTATAATTATGTAATTGAGAATTGATATACTTTTATGCGATAAGTTGAAATAACAACTATGCAAATAGAAATGATACACTACATTTGGTTCTGTCAATTTATTACGTTGTGTTGTTTGCTCAAGAAAAAGCTAACTGTTGATCAAATGGAGAAACAAAAAAACAGATATCAATCGTTGCCAGTCAAAGGGTGTCAGTGACAGACTAGTTAAATGAGTCCGCTGAAATGTAGCCATTGGTCACTCATGCCCTCCTGATACCTGTAATGTACTGAGGTAGTGGAAGATGGAAAGTAATAATTTGCTAGTACATCGACTTTGGTTAATTATAAATATGTTCATGACAATTTTTGTTTAAAACTATTTTATCCTTAAATATTTTGGTAATTTATCGTTAAAAAAATTATGTATAAAGATCAGCATATAAAATTTAAGTCTCGTTTTTATAGATAACCAGTTAAGTTCTTCTCTCATTTTTTCTATATTATTATATCTAATTTTCTTAAGAACTATTCTCATCGCTTTATTTTGTATAATTTCTAATTTATTTAATGAAGTAGTGGGGTGGTTTGACTGAATTCACAAATTAAAAAAAGGTGATCAGCCCTCGGCTTCAGATACCAGTCCAGGGTAATATTGAATAAATATTACAGTGAAAAAATCACTTATATTTATTTGAACCCCCCTGGGAATCGAATCTGAGACCTCCAGAACTGAGCGTGCTGACCAATACGGAGGCAGACGAAATGCGAATATTGTGAAATGCAAAAGCATTTGAAATAATTAACAAAAAAAAATGTTCCAGTGGTGGGTTTGAGACTCACCTGTGTATGGTGGTCAGCTGCTGCCAGATGACGGACATGAGCGTGTAGACGTAGTGCGAGAGGCGGAAGGCGGCCAGCTGCTGGTCGGGAGCGCCCTCCAGCGGCGGCGCGGGCGGCGGCGGCGGCGCGGCCAGCCCCAGGTGCTGCAGCAGCCGCGCGCGCAGTGCCTCCTCGTCCAGCGCGGGCGGCGCCAGCGCCCCGACTGTCTCTACGCCCGCCACGCTCACCGCGTCCGCCTGCTCCGCCTTCTTGGGGTTGCCTGCCGATAGAGAGCAGAGTGAGGATCTTTCACAACACCACTCTTTATTAATTAATTAATAAATTAATTAATTAATGTCCATTTCCGTAGTGTAATTGTCAGGACGCCCGGCTACTGTTCTGGAGGTCCCGGGTTCGATTCCCAGGGGGGGGTAAAATAAATGTTAGTAATTTTTTCACTGTACTATTTATTCAATATTACCCTGGACTGGTACCTGAAGCGGAGGGCTGATCACCTTTCCTTCATGTGTAAACAATCAAGATTACACTGCGTTTGTATTACGCAGTGCCCTATGCACCATTGGGGTGCGGATAAGGGTTTTATTATTATTTATTATATATCCGCTTCCTATGTGGAGCATATGAGGTCCACAAACAGTCTCCAGGCTTTTCTGTAGGCTGCCAGCTCCCTTGCATCCTCCCAAGTCAGATCCGCATCCCGAAGTTCCGACGAGAACTGCCGACGAATTGTCGGCAGTGGTCGTCCTGGGCGACGGGAACCTGATGCCTTGTAAAAGAGGCAAGCTTGATTAAGGCTCTCGGGAGGCATGCGGGGTACATGGTCAAGCCAACTGAATCGCCTTTTCTTGACGACAGTTATGACCAAGATTTGCTGCGTTATTTTATTCTATATTATAGAATAAAATAACTCTTCTTCTTCTTCTTCGAACCCTTATCCGCACCCCAATGGTGCATAGGGCACTGCATCATAAAAACGCAGTGTTATCTTGATCGTTAACACACGAAGGAAAGGTGATCCGGCCTCCGCTTCAGGTACCAGTCCAGGGTAATAATATTGAATAAATATTAGAGTGAAAAAATCATTTATATTTATTAGACCCTGGGAATCGAACCCGAGACCTCCAGAAAGATAGCCGAGGGTGCTGACCATTACACTACGGAGGCGGACAAAGAAAACAAGAAAATAAACAAGAAAACAAGAAAAAAAATTCATGTCCAACAGAGAGCTGTGGAAGTCCAAGAGGGAGGCTTTTGTTCAATACTGGACCAAGAAGAGTGCTGAAGTAAGTAAAGAGGTTTTTATTTACCTTTCCCATGCTGGTTGTCGAAGCCGCCGAAGGTCTCAGCTCTCCGAGGAAGCGTCGGGGAGACGTAGGCGCTACTCTGTCTCTCTCCCGCAGAGCTGATGCTCCGGCTGAGGTTAGTTCCCGAAGCGTACAGGGTGCTCGCTAGGACTGACACCTCCTGAAAGTTTGATCGTAGTTATTAATTGTAATAGGTGGTTTTTCAATAACTATGGGAATTTAAAAAAAAACACACATAAACATCAGGAAAATGGTTAAAATCTTTATTTGAATCGATAGTACGGTCTATATAATTTAATGTTTGAAGATTATTTCATTCAAATATTGACCGCGGCTGCGCCTGAAATGATCCATCCGCTTAGTCCAATTTTGGCATACATTTTCCAACATTTCGGCCGGTATCTCAATAATAAGAATAAATGCTTTGATGTTACCTTCCAATTCGTCAATCGAAGCGGGCTTGTTAGTATAGACATGAGCCTTAACATAGCCCCACAAAAAAGCGTGTAAATTTGGTGCGAAATTTAGTCACAATAGCCCGAATAGCCGCTTCAGTGGGTCGATTAAACTGACCATAAAATGGAAGAAGCGCGTGATGAATTTTCTTGACAGAGCACGCATTTTGATAGTAAAATTAAATGATTTGCAAGCTTTGTTCGTTTGTTAGACGATTCATAGTTAAATTATAGACCAAACTGAATATGTTTGACATGGACACAAAACACGAAACGTTCTTGAGCTGTCAAAATCAGTGTTGCCAAAAACAAAATAGTTAAAAAATCACCCTTTATTTATGAACAAAATAAGGTAACACCAATGGGTACTGGGAATCAATGAACCAGTCGGTAACAGTGAGTCTTGAAATAGGATGTATCCTTCATTTAGACAGATATATATTTTTTAACCCTTATCCGCACTCGATGGTGCACAAGGCACTGCATCATATAAGCAGTGTTATCTTGATCGTCAACACATTAAGTAAAGGTAATCAGCCCTCCGCTTCAGGTACCAGTAAGGGTAATATTGAATAAATATTAGGGTGAAATAATCACTTATATTTATTTGACCCCCCCCTGGGAATCGAACCTGGGACCTCTAGTACAGTATCCGAGCGTGCTAACCATTATACTACGGAGGCGGACGTACTTTCTAAGGAGCACCAATAATATTACTATTAAACACTTTTTCAAAAAGTATTTTAAAAAAAATTTAGTTTGGTAGATTTATTTATTGCAAGCGCAGTTTCGCCTCTTTTTTTCGAATTTTTCAATTGATGGTGATACATACATAATGCAAACCTTTCGCTTCAAGTATTACTTGCCTTGATTGCCTGGCAGACTTGCGCCCACACTTGATGTGCGTCCTGGGAGTCGCTGACCAGGTGCCGGTAGTCGGGCGGCACCAGCGGCGGAGTGAGCCCTGACGCAGCCAGCAGCTTCATCTGAAGAGTCATCTTCTCCTCTAGCAGCATGGCGTACTCCACGTCCTTGTCTCTCAGCAGACCTGGACAAACATGTGCGATCACTAATAGCAAAGACATCTATATTTTCATTATTGCATCTTACTGAGGCACTATGCTATCATCAGATTTTTTTTAGGTCTTGAGAGTGAGCTATGATACAGAGGGAGGTCACAATAGACCTAATATGGTCGCAGTGACACAAGAGATGCAAGATTCCTTGGGTTCAAAATAATAAAAATATATATAAAAAAACGAATTGTTTGCGGGAAATGCTTAATAGTGTCTTTTACATACTGTTAGTACGGAGCAAAGACGCTTATAAGCGTTGTATTTGGTTACTTTTGGTAGAGACAAGGTAGGTAAAAAACATTGTACACATCGGAATAGGGTATGCGGTTACTTGTGATTAGTATACGACCCTAATTAGTATACTTATTAGGGTCGAGGTTGATGAAAAAACCGCCCGACAACAATGTGTTAATATAGATATCAAAATAAGATCCAAAAATCAATGAGAAGTACCAAGGATGCAGTATTTCGGCCCAAAAAAATATTTTTAAATATCTAAATAGGTATGAAAATATTCGTGAGTGAATCACGAACGAATCTGGACTATTAAGAAATGTTTTGAAAATTAAAAGCATTAACTTTGTGGATAATATTGATTTATTATTTTGAGAAATAAAAATATTTTGTTTTATGATCCACTCACATTTTTATTAACAACCAACTAGTTTCGGCAACAACCTGTTGCCCTCTTCAGGGTTTAATTTATGACTAAATGAAAATAGTCATAAATTAAACCCTGAAGAGGGCAACAGGTTATTGCCGAAACTAGTTGGTTGTTAATAAAAATGTGAGTGGATCAAAAAACCAAGTATTTTTATTTCTCAAAATAATATGTTAAGAAATGAATCAGGTTTATTTAAAATCTTTAATAATTCATTCGATGATAAAAAAAACATCAATAAGGCGCAGCCGTTAGAACGGATAATACTCTTGTTTATCTGTCGGGTACATTCTGCGACCCAAGTGGGTTCAACAACAAATCAGCCTTGCTTATTGAAAAAAAAGGCATAAATCATGCATAAATGGGAGCATCCGCCGCGCTTATTAGACGCAACTAAGAATTAAGACCTTTGATAATACAAAAAGTGAATAATACACATGCAAGAGACAAGAAAATAGAAATACAGAAATTATCATAAAACAAATATTTTTTTTGACTATGTATAATGCAACATTTAGTTATAAAAAGAGTAAACTAATTATGTACATAGAAATTACAAAATGTAAAATACATAATAAAAAATTAAAATAAATATTATTAATCTATCTAGTACATTGTATTTGATACACGAGTATAACCACAAAGATGTTCATGGCATGTAATACTATTTGTACGCCTCCGTAGTGTAATGGTCAGCACGCTCGGCTACCGTTCTGGAGGTCCCGGGTTTGATTCCCAAAGGGGGTAAAATAAATATAAATGATTTTTTCACTATATTATTTATTCAATATTACCATGGACTGGTACCTAAAGCGGAGGGCTGATCACCTTTCCTTCACGTGTAAACGATCAAGATAACACTGCGTTTATATGACACAGTGCCCTATGCACCGTTGGGGTGCGGATAAGGGTTTTATTATTATTATTAATACTATTTTTGATGGCGCTGTAGTGTACCATATTTTTTGGTAAAAATTTAATATTTTGTGTAAAATAATAAATAAAAAACTCATGTTCTCCCAAGCAGGACCAAAGGACAATCATAATTTTGCAGCAGGTTAAAATCTCAATTGATCATCCAATAAAACAACTTTGTGGTTTTTTCCATAAACATCGAAACATATTCTAACCAAACAAAGTAAAAAAGGGAATAATTCAATGGTTTACGAAATTATGTGAAAAATCTGAACGATTTCTCAAAACTGCAGGCAATGAATAACCAAGGAGCACCAGATCAGGCAATGAAGAAAAATATGAAAAAGTATCTGAAACTACGGATTTGCTATTTTACCTTCCAACTCCATGTTTGTTTTCTGATCTTCAAGTGAAAAACACAACAGTCATTAGAACTTACCTCAAAACATTTCCTATTATTTTAAAATGTTGGGATTTCTAAAGTAATTTAGTAGAACACTACATTACCCCGAATACATTGTGTGGTTTTGTAAAGATAAATAAATTGAGTATCAACCTTACTAGACAGATGGAGTCAGTAATATATGGTTCAAGTACAGTCGAATCCGCTTATTGTGATCCCTTTTTGACTCGGTTAGCATATAAAAATAAAATTTGTCACACTTTTTTCGTCTTGTTATGGCATTTTCAAACTAATGCCGTAACTAACTGTCACAAAATTTATATTAATGTGTTTTTAACAATAAAATAAATTTTCAATTAATGTTTAACTTAGTAAATACCACTATTCCTTAAAATCTACTGCGACACGTGTTTCGATGCATTTCGCATCATTTTCAAACGTGTTAAAAAATGATATGGAATGCATCAAAACACATGTTACAGTAGATTTTAAGAAATAGTGGTATTTACTAGGTAAAACATTAATTAAAAATGGATATATTTTACTACAAAGTGACTGCCGAATCAATTAACAAAATAAAATACAATTTAGTAGACTCTAAAAATCAGTGTTTGGTTTTAACATTTAAAAAAAATATATATATATATATATATATATTACATCTCTTGTATCAATACATGACCATGGATTATTTTTTTAAGTAATTATTAATGCACGGTTATCCGAGAACACAATTAGCGGATTTCACTTTGCAGAATATTAACTAAGTAGAAAGAGATACAGAGATCTACATCATAATTATAGGTATGTATATGTAGTTAGTAAAAAAAAGTAGTATATTTATATTCAGGGCTTCCTTATAACTGGGATAATGCAAATTTTAAGTATATGTACATGTCAAATTCAACTAAAAATGTTTACAAAATCAATATTTCATAGATTATATCAATATGCAAGATTGAAAACTAAATTTGTTAAAGTCCAAATTAAAAATTTACATTAACAATAAATTATTTTATTTAATTTTTCTTTAAATAAAAATACAAGTGTCACATAATCTGATTTATGACACTTTTTTAAATTAATTAATTTTAGAAGTTAAATTTACCTGTGATTTGTCGGATGTTTTCCTGCTTGGCTTCTAGAATTCTCTGTTTCTCTTCGGCGCTCAATGAAGCGTTGTTTTCGTCTTCTTCTTCTGGGCAAATTTGTACAGCGCCTCTGTTGCGAAAAGAGGAAAATTAAAAGTGGATAATTATAACCAAAATGGCGGAAAACGACTAGATAATTGGATACACTACGGATGCGTGAGTACCAACAAAATTTTACCCGAAATGGGGGGTCGGAAATGAAAATAGATTGCCACTGCACTATCAGACACGTACCGGCCAACGTCGGGTCGGAATCGGATCTAGCGGACTAACTGAACTAACTTACTACTAATACCTTTCACTGTCTACACGGGGGCACTTTTAGAAAATTTGGTGGTGGTTTAAACTTGTGTTTATTTAGAATGGCAGTGACAGGGATATTGAAAGCTTTTAAATGTAAAATCAAGATACAATTTTGTTTCAAAATTTTCTATAAATTTCGCAACTTGGCTCATAAATAATTATATTATTAAACAATAACCAGATTCGCATCCCAAAGTTTTGACGAGAACGAGTTTCTGTGTGGTGTGAAACTGATGCCTTGTAAAAGAGACAACCTTGATGGCGGCTCTCCGAGGCATGCGGAGTACATGGCCTAGCCAACTGAATCGCCTTTTCTTGACGACAGTTGTGCCCAAAATTTGGTGCGTTCTATGCCTTATCTCTTTATTCCTCACAAAGTCAAACCACTGCATGCCTAAAATTCTTTGCAGATACCTATTCTCAAAGCTATGTACACAGCAGCTTTGGGCCCTTGTAGGGTGCCATGATTCACAGCCGTATAAGAAAATAGGAGCAACACAGGGATTGTATAGTTAAAACAAAAACAAAAATAACAATAATTGCTTTGTAAGAGAAGGTCAGTCAGGAAGCCTAGATGCTTCTGTATCAGATCTGGGAATGCGGTGGGACAGCTTTCAATGCACTATCGGACAGATAGAGTTACCTTATAGCCTGTATCCACTGCACCTTGTCCTTTGGTTTATGCACTTTCAGTTCAAACATCTCAGGGTCTGCGGGGTTACTGGAGATCAAATAGATGCCTCGACTTTCGGCACCCGCCTTTTCTCTCACCAAGAGCTTTTGAAGAGACACTACGCCTGTCTAAAAAACAATATGTATATCTAGACAACATGTAAGATAATAATTCATTTATAGGTTTGGTGTTTGATTTGTTGAACTCCATAATTAGTGTTTTAGCGTTGATGAAGTATAGATTAAAACAGCGTTTCCCAACCTTTTTTGGATCGGGTACCACTCGGTAGTACATCACGCTTAGTTGTACCACTTCGTAAAAATGATTGTATTTCGAGAAAATTGTTTTTCTATTTGCGTTATAAATTTTATAGGGTGACTATATTTTACAAAACTCAATTTATTCAAGTTTTAAAAAAATACCAATGGTTTTATTTTTCCCAATAAAAATGAGATATTTGAACTTTATAACATATTACTATATTTAAAAAAAATAATTATTAAAAGGTGCCAAAGCTGATTTCTTGTTGAAATTCAAAACCAGGATATTTAAAAAGTATTTAACAACTAATTTTTATTAAAAATTCATTTTTCTCCCAAAAATTACAATAGATTATTTTTTTTTATATCTGTTTTTTTTAAAACTTTTAATATCCGCCATTACTGATTATTTTTCATATACCACCAGTTGGGAACCGCTGGTGTAAAAGAAAAAATAATTATTTGTGATAAGAACAAACCTTATTGTCTGGAGTAAAGAATGAGTATTTATTATTGTTATCCTGAAGGAAAAATAAGCAATCCGACAGGACTATGACTAGCACCATCTGCATCTTACTGCGACCCTGCATCAGTGTAGCGAGCCCTTCAAACCTGGAAACAGACAACCAAAGTTACTATATATGTAGCAGTTTCAGCTGATGAGTATTATATCAAGGGTATACTGGCAAAAAACGTTTTGGTTGAAGTTTTTTTTCTTGTTTTTTTTTATTTGGGTTAACAACAGCAACATATGTAAAACAAAACATTAAAAGATATACATTAAACAAGCCAATTATAGTTAACCAAAGAAACATAAAGATTAGTACAAAATATTTAGTGTTGGTCTAGCAAATAAATATTATGTATTTATGAGAGAAAATGTATGTAAGAGGGTGTGTGTGTGTGTGTGTGATGTTGATTCCAGTAGGAACATACATACAATGCAGAGAAGCATAGTTTATAAAGATCCTGAGAGGACAATGTGCTCACCATTCGACTTTTCAACACAGATTTTCCGCAATTGAAAATGTCAACTTGGCTAAAACATGAGTTGTACTCACTAGCCATACGAAACATAGGTGAACTCCGTGCATAATTAGTTTGAAGGACAGGTACTCTGAATAAAGATTGTGATGTGTGACGGGTACGGTAGCCGGGTACATTATACGTTATTTCGGAAGTCAACACCGGACTTTCAATACGTCCACTTATTATATCCTGGAAGTTTCCCATATCCCTCACTCCTTTCAAGAACGTCATAAATCAAAAATCCTCAATATTTAGTTGTGCATGTTTTCGGAATGCCCAGAAAATGTACTATATCCCAGTAAAAGAGGCATATTTTTAACTTAATATTTACCCGATACAGGTCAGAAAGTGTTGTTTTTGGATTTTGAAGAAAAGGTATTATTTAATAATTTTTTTAAATATACTAAATATTTTTTGAATGTACAAAAAACCTTCAGGTTTTACCTAAGAAGATCTGTTGCATATTAAAAAGTTTAATAAGTGGCTTGATATTTATTTCAAATACATTGTATTATATTTTTAAACTTTAAAAACGTTCTCCTGAAAAATCAAGTTTTTTGATTTTTGACGTACTTGAAAGGAGTGGGCGATATCCGATAACAAATGACGATCTTCAAGACTGAGTAATTGGTGTTTTTTACAGGAAGATACATATATAGTTTTACTTTAAGCCTGAATACCCAAGTTGAATTTACGTTTAAAACCACATAAATATGACATTTCAAACTACTTAGTGTATTTTGCCAGTTTAAAGAACGTTGAAAACTTTATAATTTGCATCTTTAGTTAGTTAACTTATTACTCTCTTTTAGTACTCTCTTATGGTAGAGAAAGTCCAAAAGAAGTTTCTGAGGTATCTCTACATGAGAGAGTACGGCTATTATCCTTGGCTCTACCCGACCCAGTTTCTCCAGGGTAAGCTTGGCTACAATAGTTTAGAGACTAGAAAGAATGTGTATTTGATTACGCATTTTTATCGATAGTTACGCGGTATGATCGATAATCCTAAAATTATCCGGAACATTGGTCTGTTTGTTCCCGATAGTTACCTAAGACAGCGTCGACATAGATTGTTTCACATTCCTATACACAGGACCAACCTGTTGATAATTATGCCTGTAGGAAGAGCTACCGGTATGTTGAACAATATCTCATTGGATATTGATCTGTTCCATGTGTTTGAAGCAGTTTTCCGAAGCGGGATTCTTCTACACCTTTAGCAATAGTTCTTGCATATATGTTATTTTAATGTATACAATTTAAATTTTTTATAGTTTGCAATGTATATATTAATTGAAATAAATAAATTGAATTGAATTAATACTTTTTGCCAGTACACCCACGATATTCTCCTAAAGATCAAAGAAAAAAAAGTGTTTCAATATACCTCAAACTCCGGTTCCCTTGAAGTATGTCCGACTTCTTGAATTTGATTCCCCTGTGGGTCGTGTAGGATTTAGCATCTATTCTATGGTATATTTCTAATTTCCTATCTTCCTTTTCCTTCTCAGCGACTTGCCCATTCACCGATACGAGTATTTCCTGGAAAAAAATGTTTTATTGAAATATTTCAGTAATGTTGACCTTAATACAAAAAAAGAATTATGTTGACAAATAGAAACTAAACATCTAAAAGTCAAATATTCTTCTTCTTGTAACCTTTTTAACTAAGGGCTAAACTCTCAAATTTGGGCTTTGTTTATTTATTTTTTATATTTTTTATTTGGGTTAGGAACAGTCACATATGTAAAATAAAACAATTAAAAGATAAACATTAAACAAGCCAAGTATAGTTAACCACAGAAACATAAAGATTAGTACAAAATATTTAGTGTAGATCTAGCAAATGAATGAATGTGTGTGTGTGTGTGTGTGTGTGATGTTGATTCTAGTAGGGACATACATACAATGCAGAGAAGCATAGTTTTTAAAGATCCTGAGAGGACTACATATATATATGCTTACCATTCGACTTTTTAACACAGATTTTATTAGTAATATCAAAAATCAAGTTGTTGAATTGTTGGGTAATATATCCAAAATTAAACAAGGTTTATTTGGTTGAATTCTATATTTATTTATGTATATGTTCTCTCTCTCTCTCTAACCCTTATCCGCACCCCAATGGTGCATAGGGCACTGCATCGTACAAACGCAGTGTTATCTTGATCGAAAACACATGAAGGAAAGGTGATCAGCCCTCCGCTTCAGGTACCAGTCCAGGGTGATATTGAATAAATATTAGAGTGAAAAAAATCACTTATATTTATTTGACCCCCCCTGGAAATCGAGCTCGGGACCTTCAGAATGGTAGCCGAGTGTGCTGACCATTACACTACGGAGGTGGACAAATGTATATGTTAATACAGTATAATATGGTGTAGTGTTTGATAATGTCCTAAGAAGACGAAACGCGTCACATATTAACATATATACATAAATAAATGTAGAATTCAACGAAATAAACCTTGTTTAGTTTTGGATATATGTATTACCCAACAATTCAATATGGAATTGTACCAACTGTCTGCAGTTACAATACACAAATCAACTGGTTCCTTCACGGAGGCAGGTGGGCAGGTGGGTAGGTGGGCAGGTAGGACAGTGTGGACGGGCTCACCTTGACGAGGGCGAGCGCCTTGTGCAGGTTGTCCTGCTCCCGGCGGTCGTCGCGCGCCGCCTTGATGAGCGGCTCGATGAGCAGCGGGTACTTGGTGAGGCGCTGCGCCACGAACAGCACGCACTCGGGGACGCCCTTCTTACGCAGCAGCGGGTTGGTCTGGCAGCGCCGCACAAACTGCGGCAGCCGCGGCTCCCGCGCCGCGCACTCCTTGTACACCTCCACCGCGTCGTGGTGCCGGCTGCAGAACTCCCCTGGAATCACAATCCGCGCCGCTCTTCAACTCACTCACTCACTCGCAACATCTGAACATTGCTTCATGTCTAGATAGTTAAGTGATTGATATCTTATAACATCTGAACATCGCTTGATGTCTTTTTATGTTGATAATTAAGTGACTGATAACTTGCAAAATCTGAACATCGCTTGATGTCTAGATAGTTAAGTGACTGATAACTTAAAACATCTGAACATTGCTTGATATCTTGTTAACTTGCAACATCTGAACATCACTTGATGTCTTTTTGTGTTGATAATTAAGTGACTGATAACTTGCAAAATCTGAACATTGTTTGATGTCTAGATAATTTTCTCTCTCTCTCTCTCTCTATAACCCTTATCCGCACCCAGTGGTGCATAGGGCACTGCATCGTATTGACGCAATGCTATCTTGATCGTTAATTATATGAAGGCAAGGTGATCATTTCTGCGCTTCAGGGACCAGTCCAGAGCAATATTAAATAAATATTAGAGAGTAAATTCACTAATAATAATTCTCAACCCCCCCTGGGAATCGAACCTGGGACCTCCAGCACGGTAGCCAAACACGCTGACCATTACACCACGGAGGCGGACTAGATAATTCTGTGACTGATAACATGCGAAATTGCCTGATGTCTCGATAGTTAAGTGATTGATAACTTGCAACATCTAAACATTGCCTGATGTCTTGATAGTTAAGTGATTGATAACTTGCAACATCCGAACATTGCCTGATGTCTTGATAATTCAGTGACTAATAACATGCAACATTGCTTGATGTCTTGATAGTTAAGTGATTGATAACTTGCAACATCCGAACATTGCCTGATATTTTTTTGTCTCGATAATTAAATGTCTGATAATTCGCAACATCCAAACATTGCCTGATGTCTTTTTGTTTCAATAATTAAGTAGCTGATAATCTGAAGATTGTAAAAAATCTTGATAAAACTAAAGGGCATAAAATTCAGCATTCGTCAACAATAAATTGACTTTTGGGAATGCAAGAAGCGGAGCGGTGGGGTGGGGTTACCGTAAGCGTTCTTGAGCCGCTGGGCGGTCTGGCCGGAGAACTGCAGCAGCAGGATGTCGGCGATGGTGGGCACCACGGGCCCCTCGCGCTGCCGGGCGCGCAGCCGCGCCAGGAAGGAGGAGTGCAGGCGCCACAGCTCGCCGAGGCGCGGGAACATGCGCTCCACGCCCGTGCCCAGGCGGAAGTGCCGCTGCAGCCCGTCCGCAAACATCTGCCCAGACCAAGACACAATGGATATAATGAGGAATTGATTGATTATTAATTAAAAATTAACACTTGTAACAAACCACTTATTGAGTTTTATTTTTATACACGACTAGTTTTGAAAACTTAGTGTATTTTTATATTAGATACTGCATTTATCATAGTCATACAGGAGAAAGTGACCAAGTGCATTTTTTTACAAAAACGTGTATAATATCTTACTAGCTTAATATTGCTCTGAAAAAATCCAGACGGATTTTAAACATGGATTATAATATGTTGACTTGTTTAAAATGACTAACTGCATTGATGTTTACATTCTTGCCGAGCAAAAGTGATTTAATGGCCCTCCTGAACATTTTACGTTTTGTTAGTTGGTCACTTTCTCCTGTACGACTACGATATGTATTAACCATGTTAAAGGCATTAGCTGTTCAATAAATAAATAAATCGCATAATAATAATAACCTTCTGCATGACCCTGAGCGTGAGGCAGTGGTGCTTCTCGGTCATGATGAACTCGTAGATGTGCTCCTGCCGCTTGACCTCCTTCTCCCGCAGCGAGCGCGCCAGCTCGCGGGGCACGCCGGGCGACCAGGAGTCAGGCTCCTCGGCGGCCAGCCCAAGCCCCGGGTCCGCGCCCAGCTCCGACGCCGACAGGCTGGCCTCCGACCACTCCGACACGGCCGAGTACGCGTCGTCCGATACACTGGATATGGACAAACAAATTAACCCTTAAATGTGTGATTTTTTAAATACATTGTAATTGGGGGTCTAAAAACAATTGACTTTAGCCGGAGCCGAGTACACGTCGTCCGATGCACTGGATATGGAAAACAAATTAACCCTTAAATGCGTGATAAATTATTTTTTAACACATTATAATTGGGGGTCTAAAAACAATAGACTATAGGCGGAGCCGAGTAGGCGTCGTCCGATACACTGGATATGGAAAACAAATTAAGGTGAGACTTCTAACCTATTATTATTATCCCAACTATTAAATGTGTCTCAACTTGATGTAAAACTTCTATCGTTCCTCTTTATATGAAAGAAGATGTAAGCCTGAATGAAAAGCCCAATGTCTGTTGATAATTTTTTCTCATTTTAACCCTTATCTGGTGCATAGGGCACTGTATCGTACTGATGCAGTGTTATCTTGATCATGAAGGCAAGGCGCTTCAGGGACCAGTCTAGGGTAATATCAAACAAATATTAGAGCGTAAAACCACTAACAATTATTTTCACCCACCCTGGGAATTGAACCCGGGAACTCCAGCACAGTAGCTAAACATGCTAATCACTACGGAGGTGGAGTGTCTCGTGAAAAAAAAATATTTGTATTGTTTGTCCGCCTCCGTAGTGTAATGGTCAGCATGCTCGCCTACCGTTCTGGAGGTCCCGGGTTCGATTCCCAGGGGGGTTTAATAAATATAAGTGATTTTTTCACTCTAATATTTATTCAATATTACACTGGACTGGTACCTGGAGTGGAGGGCTGATCACCTTTCCTTCATGTGTAATCGATCGAGATAACACTGCGTTTATATGAAGCAGTGCCCTATGCACCATTGGGGTGCGGTAAGGGATTTATATATATATATATAATATATATATATATATATATATATATATATATATATATTGTTTAAAATGTAATTTTAAACGGTGATTAACTTTTTTAAACTGATTTTAGGGTTATACCCAGCTTTGAAGTATTGACATAATTTGTTATAGTAAATTACATGTTAATAAGAAAATAAATCTAACAACTGCCATACTCAAAATATATTAGCTTACTCATACTACATAGGTACCACCATAATATCATAGAAGTCTTTATCGTCATGTTTGGAAGTCTGCTTTAAATGTAAAAGATTATAGTTTATATTTGAAGCACTAACTTTGTGATATTTTCTATTTTATAATTAAAATGTAACTTTGTTTTAAAATCCCTAAAAATATTTTATTATAACTTAATTAATATGTCTACCGGTTTCGAAGCTAACCGCTTCTTTATCAAGTCTTGATAAAAAAGCGGTTAGCTTTGAAACCGGTAGATATTATATTTAAGCTACAATAAATTTTTTATAGTGATTTCAAAAAGTTACATTTTAATTATAAAAGTAAAAGACTTTATTGTGCAATACTTTTTTTAATTGATTGATTCGACAGTCACTTTTATGTAATATCTATAAAATTTAAATATAAATTTTATCTGGCAAATATGACTATTTTTTAAAGTTTCTTTATTGCATTTTTAAAAAATTTCTTTTCGTAAATTTGTTATAGCAAAGTACTTACTTATTCCCTTCCGGTTTATGATGATCGTGGTCCTTCTCGTCATTGACATACTGTCCGCCGCTGAAAAACAATAATATAAAAATAAGAAAATAAATAAAAATACTTGTTTTTAAAGTACTTATTCTTAGTCTAGTAAAATTGATTCATTTTAATATGTTAAAAACAAAAGTGAAACGGAGTTAATTTTGTCTTAAAAACTGAATTTTAATCTCTAAGTTTGCCCGCAAAGCCTATGTGATAAAGTTATAATTTCTCTTATAATGAGTATGTATGCTGTTAACTAACAAATCTTAAAATATAAATTGTAACATTCACCTTTTTTGGGTCTTCAGTAAGTGGTAAACGTTAAAATTGTTAAATTACTCAATTTGAGAGCATATTAGGCATTTTAAGTTTACTCAATAATTTCAATAAAATTAGGTGAATTCCCAATTGTATTATTTATTGATTTGGCATTAACTTTGTGCAATAACATGATGATTTAAATACAAAAATAAAACACCTTTTTGAGTTTATTAATATAAATAAACCCAGTAATGTAATTAATAGACGAGAACTCAAACCGAAGTTGATGGGAGCATTTGTAGTTCTCAACACTAGTTTTACACAAAAGTTTTATTTTTATATTGAGAACATATCGTAGTCATACAGATGAAAGTGACCAAGTGCATTTTTTACAAAAACGTGATCATTGACTATTTGATATCTTACTAGCTTAATATTGCCCTGAAAACATCCCAAAGCATTTTAAAATTTAAACTTGGAAGTATAATATATTGAATTGTTAAAAATGACTAACTGCATTGATGTTTATTTTCTTGCCAAGCAAAAGTGACTTAAATGGTCCTCCTGAACATGTTATGTTTTGTTAGTTGGTCACTTTTTCCTGTACAACTACGATATTGTTGAATAAAAAATTAACGATTGTTTGAAGAACTCTGACGAAAACTTAATAGCATAATAAATTATGCAGATCTTTGACAAAATGCAAAATAGGCTAAAAAACGAATAGAAAAAGGGCAAAACTCTCTATTTTATCAAAACTATCCGTTACCTAATACTTTTTATATATGGCAAATATTTTTTAAACCACTTATGACTAAAATAAATAATGACCCTAATTTTATATAAACTTTTCACAATCCTACAAAAATACAGTGAATATCGTTTCATTGCTAAGCTTTTAATAATATTTATGATAAATGAAAGTAAAGATCTATGGCAAAGTGATAATTTTCTGCGAATTTCACGGTATTCTTGTAGAATCGCAATACGATGACATAGAAAAACCAGTGTGAAGTTGAGTTATGTGCAAATGGATGTTACTTTCAAATTCCTAGAGAAATTTACCACAAAACTGTAGATGTACGTAACATTCCAGTAATTTGTGTAGAAAAGTATAAACTGTCATGGAAGAACATGCTTCTCAGTAAATTAAAGTTCTCACAAATTACCCGAAGAATAATTCTCAGAAAATACTTGTACGGCTAATGATTGAAACATTTACTGGAGGATAATCCAAATACAATATAAAATAAGCTAACTGATATTTAAACAAAAAAATATAAACAAAATAAATATCCTAAGACATTTCGGACGGGTGTTTTTTACGTCTGCAAGACCGCTGGCGATGGGATTTGATAATTATGTACATGTTAAGACCTTAACAAAGATATTGGTACATTGGAGGCTGGCGCAGAAGGTAAAAATACCCTTCCTGTTTGAAGCATATACATATTGACCGGGTAGAAATACCTTTCCCGTCCAATTTTTTGAGAAGGAAATATGGTTTTACGTCTAGACATTTACAGAGCCTATGACCAGACATTGTCTGATTTAAGTGATCACTTCATATACCACGAAACATTCACTTTTCCGCCTTTATTAGGCGATTTAGCGAATGCTTTTTGTAAAAAGCCAAAACCTGAAGTTGATTTGGTCTAGGTATTGATATTGAACCCGGGTTTTATATTCTGTATTTTTACAACTTCCGCCCGATCAACTGTATGCCTCCATAGTGTAGTGGTCAGTGTATTTAGCTTACATGCCGGAGATCCCGGGTTCGATTCCCAGAGGGGTTAAAATAAATAAACGAGTGTTTTTACTCCAATATTTTTTTAACTGGTATCTATTACCTTGGACTGGTATCTGAAGCGTACAACGAATCACCTTGCCTTCATATAATTAACGATCAACTTGACATTGCATCAATTTGATGCAGTGCCCTATGCACCACTGAGTACAGATAAGTGTCAGTGTAGTAGTATTTTCACAACTAACAACGTACATAGACTAGTGCGAGTACGAGTATGCAACTCCGAGTGCCCATACCATAACAGTTGCCTGCTATTATTTTCCTCTCCTATTGCACTTACTATTTTCCTTAATCATCTTTCTCATTTATCGGTAATGTCCTTCATTAAAAAATAAATAAATAAAAAAAATGACAGGTATTATCCTCCAATAATAGAAATTGAAAATGATCTAGAGTACAGAGCGAGTAGAGTACAGAGTGATCTGTAGAGTCTATAACAACAAAGTCAATATTTATATTCTATAGTATAATTCAATACTAGTCCTTGGAAATCAGAGCTACAATATCTGCTAAGAGTAGTGAACGTCAAGGGTGATTGTAAACTAGTATTTTCATACACAAACTAGTATTTTCACCTCTTTCGCTGTAAACTTTTCACTCACTAAATTGAATTTCAGTAACACACAAATATAACTATTAAAAAACATTACGTTTTTTAGAGGCTTTGATATTTACAGTACGAAGAACTTCAAAAGCAAAATTAATAATTTTGTAATAGTAGTACATTAAGGAAATTTTACTAGCAATAATTTTAAAAAAATTACATACTTTTTGTATCTGATTTTATAAAAATATCATTGGAAAGTAGAGTTTACGGAAAAATAAATCTTTGAAAATATGCAAAAAAGTAACGATCCAAGTCGTAACTTTGGGATATATCGCTCACTCTTATCAAGAACGTCATAAATAAAAAATTGACAATTTTTAGTTATGCATGTTTTCGGAATACCCAGAAAATGTACTGTATCCCAGCAAAAGAGGCGTATTTTTAACTTAATATTTACCCGCTACAGGGCTGAAATTGTTGTTTTTGCATTTAGAAGAAAAGGTATTGTTTAATTATTTTTTTAAATATACTTAATATTTTTCAAATGGAGAAAAAACCTTCAGGTTTTACCTAAAAAGATCTGTTGCACAGTAAAAAGTTCAATAAGTGGCTTGATATTTATTTTTAATACACTGTTTTATGTTTTTAAACTTTAAAAACATTCTCCTGAAAAATCAAGTTTTTTGATTTATGACGTTCTTGAAAGGAGTGAGCGATATCTCATCGAAAATTTGAGAATGAGTGAAAAATCATACGTTTACATGAAGACATTTCACCAAGTCAAACTATAATTGCACATAAATAGACACTTCTAGGCAAATATTCAAGCTGATCTATAAATCAGTATATATTATTAGGGGATTTCGGATTTCCTAATTCCGCTGTATAAAGAGATTGTTAAAAAATTCAAAAATGAGATTGAGCTCTTCTTCGGCAATAGAAATGATATGAATATGCCAAATTCAACGAGGTGTGGCATCTACCAAGAAAAACAACAACAAAATACATGTTGATGTTATGCGAAATGTGGGGATCATCTATATCTGGGATTTTGGATTTCCAGGGTTTCGCTGTATGTGAAGATTGAAGTTATAAAGTGAAACAAGAGATTGAGCTTCGGCAATAAAAATTATGTCAATGTGCAAAATTCAACAAGTTGTAGCATGTATCAAGAAAAACAATAACAAAATACATTAACAACATTTTGAGTGTGTCCAAATACTTGTTCACAAATCTGGATTATCTCCAATAATAGGAGATATTTTTTAAAATTACTTTTTGACATCTCATCAAAGATGAAGAAGAATATGGAAGACTGGGCATACATGGGGCTGACGACCGTTAAAGGCTGGTTTAAGTGATGACTTTACACACGTGTAACATTCACCAATTCTACCCATTATCTACCCAAGAATTTGAGTTGTGCAGAATTTGAGTAGTGTAGAATTCTTGGAAGTTCTATATATATAAATTTGAGTAGTGTGGTTGTCAATAATGGGTAGAATTGGTGAATGTTACACGTGTGTAAAGCGATCACTAAAACAGCTTACTACGTCAGCCCCGTAAATGCCCAGACTTCCATATTCTTCTTCATCTTTGATGAGATGTCAAAAAATAATATAACAAATACACATTGATGTTAGGTAAAATTGTGGGGATAATCTCGTTTAATTGGCTGTGATTTCCAAGGACTGTTTGTCAAAATAATGATTCACCAAAGTATGAAATAAAACCACTTGATGGAGTCGATTGAATAGAATTACAGAAACAAAATGTGCTGAAATCAAGAAATAGTTTGCAATCCAAAATCAAAAAGAGCTGCATTCAAATAACCTCGGATGCTATATACCTGAAATTCATATTCAACAACACAAAATAATATTAAATATATAATATATTACATGGAAATAAATAAACCAAAGAGGTAACCTGGGCCCCCCATTATACATACTTTAACTGTGGGTTAACTGTAGAACATTATACAAAACAAAATATACAGTAAACAAAACGAAAACATAGACAAAAACAATATTAAAATAAGTACTATAAAATATAACACATCCGTTAGTGTTTGAAATAATATTTCTTATCCTTATTTTAAGTGTATTTGTAAATTTAAATTTGTCATTAAATCAAATATGTAGGGTCTAGAACAATTTGATTACATCAAATCTGTAAGTCTAGAAAAATTTGATTTTATCAAATATGTAGGTCGATTAAATCAAATGTCGCTCACCCTTTCAAGAACGTCATAAATCAAAAATGATCAATTTTCAGTTGTGCATGTTTTTGGAATGCCCAGAAAATGCACTATATCCCAGCAAAAGAGGCATATTTTTAACTTAATATTTACTCGCTACAGGGCAGAAAGTGTTGTTTTTGCATTTTGAAGAAAAGGTATTGTTTAATAATTTTTTTAAATATACTAAATATTTTTCAAATGGAGATAAAACCACCAGGTTTTACCTAAAAGATGTTGCGCAGTAAAAAGTTCAATAAGTGGCTTGATATTTATTTTTAATACATTGTATTATATTTTTAAACTTTAAAAACGTTCACCTGAAAAATCAAGTTTTTTGATTTATGACGTTCTTGAAAGGAGTGAGCGATGTGTAGTTCTAGAACAGTTTGATTAAATCAAATATGTAGGTCTAGAACAATTTGATTTTATCAAATATATAGGTCGATTAAATCAAATGTGTAGATCTAGAACAGTTTGATTAAATCAAATATGTAGGTCAATTTGATCAAGTCAAATGTGTAGGTTTTGAACAATTTGATTTTATAAAAGATGTAGGTCTAGAACAAGTTGATTGAATCAAATGCGTAGGTCTAGAACAATTTGATCAAATCAAATGCGTAGGTCCAGAACAATTTGATCAAATCAAATATGTAGGTTTAGAACAATTAGATGAAATCAAATGTGCAGGTCTAGAACAATTGGATTCAATGTAATATGTACCACATTTTGATTTAATTCCGAAATTATTTAAAATATAAGTGTATAAGAACAATATACGGCCACAGAAAAGAAAAAAAAATGAACCAAAAAAAGCAAAGCGAAAAGCTTGCCAATCCGAGACAAACAGGCGATTCATTCAGAGAACAGGCAGAAGACAAACATGAATAGAGCTAAGTTACAAAATCTTGCATAATCAGTACTGCAACATGAATAATATTTTTTTACAATTCAATACAGAATGTTTGAGAGTAAAAACCTGAAGAGAAATATCGTACTTTGTTCTGCGTAACGTTTGTATTTGTATGGAGAGAATGTAAAACTGAGTTATTTTTATGGATTATGCCTAATACAGTCTTCAAAAGTATCATACTTCAATAGACACTTTGTAAAATTCCAAAATACTTCACGTTTATAATTAGTTCAGTGTTTTTATTTATAAATACCTATGACTTCTTAAAGACACTGCTATGATTTATTTAAAAGACACATTTATGATTTTTTAAAGACGCTGCTATAATTTTTTAAAGACACTGCTATGATTTATTTGAGAGACACATTTTTTTTAAAAGACACATTTATGATTTTTTTAAAGACGACGCTATGATTTTTCAAAGAACGTCTTTCGATCCATGATCCCATGACTTGTGATAGACACAATAATAGAACTAGCAAATAATATTTATCAAACGAGTATTTTAAAAATATTCCCGCATCCAGTGATGTCGCAATATTATAAATTGTTATTATATGACTGACAAAAAATTATTTAATATATTTTTTCATTCAATAAAGCATGAATCAATGCATACGTTGAATAGAAATATGCCTGACTGGTTACATTGCCTTCATGTAATTGATATTCATATTAACAGTGCGTCAATCCGATAGTGCACTATTGTGTGCGAAAAAGAGTCATGCACCAATAAATATATGGGCAAGTTATCCACTATAAATGTTCACAAAGCGTGTATGTTGTGTTTATTTTTTTCCTAAATGTATAAGCTATATCACACTAAAATGTACTGAACAAGAAATTGGGTATTTCCACTCTTAGATATTTTGAATGAAAAAGGTAGTCTCCCTGTGTAGTGTAATAGTCAACACGCTCCGCTACCATACTGGAGGTCCCGGGTTCGATTCCCAGGGGGGAGTAAAATAAATATATGTGATTTTTCACTCCAATATTTATTCAATATTGCCCTGGACTGGTGCCTGAAGTGCAAGGCTGATCACCTTTTATTCATGTGTTTAATGATCAAGTTAACACTTCTTTTATAAGTTGCAGTGCCCTATGCACCATTAAGTGCGGATAAGGGTTAGAAGAAGATGTTTTGAATAAAATACAGAACAGTATTTCCGAGGATTTTATTCAGTATTCACAAAGTGACATTTTTCAGAAGAGATGAAATTAAAATGCGTACACGATTATGCAAGATTTGAAGGAATGAAATTCCTCTAACAGTCATCTCACAGCGCTGAGATAAGAGAACTTTCATATTACTGAATACCAACTAAAGCAGAAGTGATGGAAAGAAGAAGACATTAGACAGACAGATCAAAACAAGTTCTGAGAGTGACAACCTGAAAAGAAATACTGTACTTTGTTCTGCGATATGTTTGTATTTGTATGGAGAGATGGTAAAACTGAGTGATTTTTGCGAGTGGTGTGTAATAAAGTCCTCAAAATTCTCATAATTCATTGGACAATTTATATAATTACAAAAAAAAACATCATTATACATTTATAAAGAGTTCAGTGTTTTCGTTCATAAATAGCGATGAGTTTTTAAAGACACTGCTATGATTTTTTAATGACGCTGCTATGATTTTGTCAAGATCATAATTATTATATCCCCAGTACTAATGACATCATAGTTGAGGATTTTAATCCCTGTTATCAATCGACTAACAACATTAATACAGTTGTATTGTAAACACAGTGTCATGGTTTGTGGAAGATCAAGGAGGTACTGATTTCATTAAGTGCGATAACTGATAACAGACAAAATTTTAAAATGAGTAATTTTACAAAACTGTCCGCCTCCGTAGTGTAATGGTCAGCATGCTCGCCTACCGTTCTGGAGGTCCCGGGTTCGATTCCCAGGGGGGTTTAATAAATATAAGTGATTTTTTCACTCTAATATTTATTCAATACTACACTGGACTGGTACCTGAAGTGGAGGGCTGATGACCTTTCCTTCGTGTGTAATCGATCGAGATAACACTGCGTTTATATGAAGCAGTGCTCTATGCACCATTGGGGTGCGGTAAGGGATTTATTATTAATAATTTTACAAAATGAGATGCACAAAATATCCATGTGTCATATAGAATTTCTGAGGTTTTTGAGCTTATTTGGAATATGAGTGTGTGATTTTGATATTTTTTTCAATTTAATTGTATGTAAGGATTCCACGTCATGTATATTTTAATTTTTGAGAAAAAATCAATTTGTTTGCATGTCTATTTTAATGGATTTATTTGTAAGAAATAAAGGTCCATAAATATTAAGAATTTTATTTAAATAAGGATTCGACATTGCGATTGTCGTATTTTCTCAAATTGCAATTCGAAAATCTTGAAATTATTTTCTGAAATCATGATAATGACACAGGATGTTTAAAATGATTGTTTGAAATTTCTGAAGTAATAAAAACATCAATAATTTCCAAAACAAGTTATAATAGTGTCAATTTAAAAAAAATAAAAATAAAATGGTTAGTGAGACAAGATGTTTAAAAAATTCAGATTCTACGCATGGATTTATATCGGGATAGATATATTACCGGAGATCTATCCGGCTTTTTATATACTAACCGTTCATAAAATAAGAATAAAATTCTAAAATATTTTACTTTTATAATAAGTTCAGTGTTTTTATTTCAAAATAGCTATGACTTTTAACCTTTTGACCCCCTCCGTGATGCAATGGTTAGCGTGTTTAGCTACCGTGCTGGAGGTCCTGGATTCAATACCCAGGGAGGGGTGAAAATAAATATTAGTAATCTTACACACTAATACTTATTTAATATTACCCTAGACTGGTCCCTGAAGCGCAGGAGTGATCACCTTGCCTTCATGTAAGTAACAATCATGATAACACTGCGTCAATATGATGCAGTGCCCTATGCACCATTGGGTGCGGATGAGGGTTAGAAGAATGACTTTTACAGAGACTGCCATGATTTTTTTAAAAGATGCATTTATGATTTTTTAGTGACACGCTATTTGGTTATTTATTTTTCATCATGTTTTACATGCATTAAAAATTTACAATAATGTGTCCTTACTGGGTTTTCCGATTTCCCATATTACTAAATTAATGTTTTATGATTTATCACATGCGATCTAGATGGCTTTTGATATAATAGCCATTTCAGATCTGTAGGACATTTTAAGAGAGTACTCTGAGTCAGTGTGAAGTCTGTGTGATTATGATAGAGTGGTGTGTGCGTGTGTGGGTGATAGACGTGTATTAGTGTGACTTACTGCACTCCGAGTTTAGTCGCCACCCGCCTCCAGGGAGAATAACATCCCGTCAGTCGCTTGCTGGCCACAACACACCACACAATACTTAGTACTCGGTACACAGCCCGCCGATGAAGCGACACACGCGGCCATACACATGGCCGGGCAACAGTGGGATGTGTTATTATTATTGCTATGATCAATCGCCTACATTTACCGACTGTCAAAAACATATCTCTTTTTATTTATTTATACATTTGGCATTTAATTTATAGAACTCCATTTTAATTTATATATTAAATATTCAAATAAAACACTGATTTTTAGAGTTTACTAAACATATTTTATTATTAAAAATTTGCTTGGACTTTTCAAACTAATGCCATAACAAGGCAAAACCATTATAACAAACAATATTTTTACATGTATTTAACAATAAAATACAATTAAGTAGACTCTAAAAATCAGTGTTTGATTTTAATATTTAATATATAAATGTCTCTTTTCGTTATTTGATTCGGCAGTCACTTTGTGGTTAAATCTATTGATTTTTATACATGTCACAAGAACTATTTCATGTCAACAAAAGAGAAATTCGTGGATAAAAATATTATAAAAAAACATATTTTTATAACTCCTTTAAAACTGAGAAATTGAATATGTTTATGACAAAATTTTACAAGCTAGATCATCATAGTATTCTCCTCACCTTCCGGTTACTTTTAATATATGAATACATACACATTTTCATAAAAAAGTTTTTTTGAATGGTCTTGAATCAGTTTATTATAATGATTATTAACCTGTTCGGGAGTATGGCTATACCGTATGGCGAGACAAAACTATCCCGGAAAAAGTATAGAGATATCCCTTATTATTTTTTTTGAAAACCGAAAATTACTAAATGACGAAGATCAATCAATATCTATAAAACTAACTCAATCTCCTTATAATTCCAAGAATCACCATGAGTTATACCTATAATCATTCTCGAGTTTGATTGATTACTTAAAAAATAACTGAAGATTGGCAATCACAATAGTAATTTTTACTTCAGCTTGTCAGCAGCCACTCTAAACAGTGACTAAGTGCAATGGTGGGATCACTCTCTAATGTCTTTGATGCCAGGATATACATGACTTTAATTAAAAAATGATTATCCTCAAACATTGATAACAATTTCAATACATTTTTCCATTCCTCTTTCCTGAATTCATCAGTAAAATTATATGATAAAAATGTCGTATTTTAGACCAGATATATAAATTGTCCGCCTCCGTAGTGTAATGGTCAGCACGCTCGGCTACCGTTCTGGAGGTCCCGGGTTCGATTCCCAAGGGGGGTAAAATAAATATTAGTGATTTTTTCACTGTCATATTTATTCAATATTACCCTGGACTGGTACCTGAAGCGGAGGGCTGATCACCTTTCCTTCATGTGTAAATGATCAAGATAACAGTGCGTTTATATGACGCAGTGCCCTATGCACCATTGGGGTGCGGATAAGGGTTTTATATATATATATATATATATATATATATATAAATTATATAAATTATATATAAATTGAGACGCATAAAATTCAGAAGAATGATTTTCTAACATCAAAGTTAAAGAGGAAATAAGCAACATCTTTATATTAAACATATGCCTAATTTTAAAAGAGTAATTACCCAGATATGAGAAACATTGAGAGCAAAACTTGGAAACACTTACAAGAGACATTTTCCCATTTTCATCGTATTATATAGTCAAGACCTTAACAAATAGATCATAATAATATTCATATAAAAACATTTAATATGTTATTCCTTCTTTTCTGATATTGAAATGAGGCTGCCGTAGAAGGTAGGGCATCAATCGACCCAACGGGTAGAAATACCTTTCCCATCCTTAGGGGGTTTATCCACTACACGGGATTTCACCGTCCGGCAGTCCGGTTTTGAAAAATGAAAACGACTATGACAGTTTAGCGTGATCAAATTTACACGCAACGTGTTCACGCACCGATCGTGAGCTCCGATCCGAAAAAAGATGGACAAAAGCACAAGCTAATCCAATTTAACCGTTGATTTAAAACGCTAACTGACGTGCTGGACGGTAAAAGTACACGGAATTTTGGGTAGTGGACAAGCGCCCTTAGTGTGTTAATATCATCGTAATTGATCTGAAGCTTTACATCTCGGAAATATAAGGAAATTAAGACGTTTCTTTCGAAAAATGACTTGATCAAAATAACACATCCCACTTTTGCAGTGAGCAACCAGAAAATACATGGTTAAAGTTCCTTTATGCTGCTTTTGTTTATATAATACATGTATTCCATATAATTATTAGATAAAAGTGCAACCCATATTTGTTATGGAGACAACAGCCTTTGTAACATAAAGTAAGTCCTATGCAAGCATTCATAAATAAATACATAATCAAAAAACAAAATATTTCGGTATGTGATTTTAGAAAAACATGTCACATTGATATATATATCACCAATAAACACAATTTATCGAAAATAAAACATTTTAAATGAACGATAAAATAAAATAAAATAAAAATAATTCAGTATAAGCTACATCAATGACATTATGTGGATCAAGATCTCATTGATTAATATTATAAGAGTGTTTTATACCATTAAGGAGTATATTAATATTGGATTATAAATAAAAATAAAAGTACATCCAGGCAGGCAAGAATAGTTGGCATATTGAAAATTCAAAATAATAAATCTTCATAGACTTAAAACTTTTTCATCAGCAAATAATGAGGTAATTCTTCAAAATTTTCTCTTGGTACAGGGTTCCCTATATGACAATGTGTTATTCTTAAAAAAATATATATACTAGATAGAAAAATCACCTACATTTATTTTGACCTCCCTAGGAATCGAAACTGGGACCTCCAGTACGGAAGCTAAATGCGCTGACCACTACACAACGGATGAGACAGACTAAGAATATAAAAATGATGCGGAATGCATTAAAACAAGTGTTACAATGGATTTTAAGGAATAGTGATATTTATTAAGTAAAATTTAAATTAAAAATGAAAAGATATTACCACAAAGTGACTGCTAAATCAATAACTAAAAATATCGAAAAACTTTAAAAATGTTTTTAATAATAAATGTTTTCAAAAACTTTGTACCTTTTCATTTACTGAGAATTTTTATTCTGCATATTTTTTACTAATAGAATTTAGTATTTGTGAATAAAAGCTTGAGAACCGCGGACTTTATATCCAATCTAAAATTTCAGAAAAGTCATTTATGTCAAAGAAATCTATGAAGAAATATAATTTGAATATCTATAATATTGGGAATTTAAAATAAAAAGGGGGCACATGCTTTGAATTTCAAGCAGTTTTCATTAAAAATTGAAACATAAACTTAATGGGGGTTATATGCATTCACCAGCGATGTTAGAAAAATTCAATACAAACAACTTGCTCATTGACAGCCTTAAAAAATATATAAATAAAATCAAACCAAATAAATTAGATATGAATAGAATATAAAATTAAAGGCTGTGGGGTTACTATGTAGTCTTTTAGTATTAAAAAAACATATATATTTAATCTTAACTTGTAACTTGAAGAATCTATAATAGGTTTAAAGGAATCTATTTTTGAAGAAGTAATCAGAGGACTTGGAGGATAACAAAATGTGTTAAGAGAGTATTCAGTAGGAGATACAATAAACATTTATTTTATTAAACAAAAAAAATGATCCACATTAAAAAATATACATATGAAAAAAATTGTGAATAAAATTAATATTTCATCTCCTTAGTTTAGTTTATAATGGGGCTTTGAAATGTGGTGATTTATTTTTAAAAACAATTAAAAAAAAAAAAAATGTAATGATATTTTTAAATCACTACTGCTAATGTAACCCGTATCTTTGCAAATCTGCTCATAATATAGGACATGATGTATTTTAATTATTTATTTGTAAAGATATAATGAGTACATTTTTATAATTAAATATATATTTTACTATTATTTTTGAATTTTGAAATAAAACATCTCAGTTACGCTAAAGATAAGCGTGTTTGTTTGAAAAACAGTTATAATTCAACGATATCAATAAAATGACTTTTTTTGTAAATTTATAAATAGAAATACTTGTGTTAATATTATTTACAAAAATATTTCAATTTTTTACTATTTCTATGAGCCAAAGCGGTTCATTATTAAAAAGAGATAAATGCAGTCCAAATTTAAGAAAAAATATTGGATCAGTATAAAAAATATTGGATTTAAAAAATATATGTATAATTTAATAGCATGATTTGTATTAAACAGTCCCAGTAAAAAGGTATTTATTTGTGGAAAAATCAATAGAAAATGAGAATAAGAAATATTTCCATTTTTTTCATATAGCCACAAACCAAACCTTAAACAGACCTAAAAACAAGCATTACTATTATTATCTGTATTAATCTTTCACACAATTTCGAACCCCATCATTATAGCTCCATAGTCTTAAAGCAATGTTTGAATAACAGCTGCTGAAAAAAAGGTTATCATTTTTGCCGTTTGGTATGTCCATTTTCCACTATAAATAAATAAAGGGCGATTCTGGACTCTGCTGAAAGAATGTTGTTAGCAAAATTTTGATTAAATGTCAGTGATATTGCTAGAAAGGGCTAAATACCTTGATCCGGTAGCGTTCTGCGCATGTCCTGGTAAGGATCCTCTCTTTGGTACGCCTTTGCTGGATATCGAACTTGTAGACTTTGTGATTGCATTCTGAAAGTGTTAAATTAAACAATGTGAGATGCGTGTGCTAATTCTCATACTGGTGAGTTAGTGACGCTTAATTTATAAGTAAAGTGCAAACCATTATTTGCAAAATAAATGACAAAAATTTAGGAATGACAGTACATAATAAGGAGACATGTATTGGAAGTTTACCTTTACAGTTTTTGGTTTATTGCAGTCAAGAATATGATCTTTGCACGCATTTTGATGGACTGTCGTCATACAATCTGAAAACAAAACAAAGACCATTTCAAATGTTTTCAATAGTTCATTACCTCTTCAATGATATCGCTCACTCCTTTCAACAATGTCATACATAAAAAATTGACAATTTTCAGTTGTGCTCGTTTTCGGAATGCCTACAAAATGTACTATATCCCAGCAAAAGAGGCATATTTGTAACTTAATATTTACCCGCTATAGGGCAGAAAGTGTTGTTTTTGCATTTTGAAGAAAAGATGTTGTTTAATTTTTTTGTTAAATATACTAAATATTTTTCATATGGAGAAAAAAACCTTCAGGTTTTACCTTAAAAAATCTGTTGCACAGTAAAAAGTTCAATAAGAGGCTTGATATTTATTTTTAATACATTTTATTATATCCTTAAACTTTAAAAACGATCTCCTGAAAAATCAAGTTTTTTGATATTTGACATTCTTGAAAGGAGTGAGCGATAAGGGTTTTACTATAAAAAAATTATTGCTAATAAATGCTAAGTGCGAAAGTAATGAATTTGAGAAAAACAAGCCGCATATATCATTTCGATTGCCTGTAAAAATTACAACGGGAGTGAGAGTGGGTACTTTAAAATTCAGATGGGAAATAAAAATGAAAGGAAGTTATTATTAAGACTATGGTAAATAATAATGGATCATACTCAGGTGTGCTGAGATGGTTTGGACATGTGGAACGGATGAGTGAGGAAAGAACGGTAAAACAATGTAGTTAGAAACAGGAGCATAGGAAAAACAAGGAAACATGGCATGATCAAGAATTTTAAATACTCGAAAGAGGTTGGGTCAGGAGTCGGAATAATCGGCCAGTATGTATGAGGAGATGCATAAATAAGGAAGAGGCAAAGAATATTTGCAAAGACAAAGTGGTGTGGCGTTCTATTGCCTAACCCCAGCGGAGTAGCTGTGTTGGTAATTTATTTAGTTAGTTAGAAGTAAGTTTATTAAACAAACATATTTATTTACTTGATAAATGTTTTAATGATTATAATTATATTGCCAAACAATATACATAAAAATTAATAAAAATAAAGGGATTAAAGTCATGAGATCTTTGGACCCCAAAAATTTTGAGATGCAGATCTTGGGATAGTAAAAAAGGCATCAGAAGACCCCAAAAAAGATGGTAAGACGACATAACTGATGTAGGGGTTGAAACTGTCTGCAAACAGCAACCGACTGAAGGAAACGGAAGGATATGGAAAAGGCTTAAATCCAACAGTGGAGAACAGAAAGCCAAAGAAGAAGAAGAAGTCTTGAGATGTAAAGGTAGAGGCAGAGGAGAAAGGGCCGCTCAATTTGTATGTTCTCAAGAGTGCAGATAATCGAAAGGTCATATTTGCTGTTTATCATAATCACAGAATATTTTAGTTGTTGCAAACATTATTTGAAAATGAGACTCAGCATTGGATCAAGTATCATATAAATAAATATTCGGTTAATAAAATAATAAAGAACATATGGGAAAAAAAGGTGAAGGAAACTTACTTTCACAATACAACGCGGGTTTATTGGTGAGAGGTTTACTGCACCAATCACAGGCGTGAGCTGAACCGTAGCAGGCTGATACCCACTGGTGTGATACTTTCTTTGTTTTATCCTGAAAAAAAAAATCAATTGATAAAGCGTCCATTCAGTTAAGTAACCATTTCTCTAATACTTTAAAATGAAACAAAAGCATGGTGAAAAAATGAAACGATTCATTTTTTGAATCTTAGAAATCATTACTGATATTGCAAAAACCTGGTGGGGAAGAGAGGGAGAGGAAGATCCCCCTCCGAATTTAATGGATATAGCTAGACGCATCACCGAGTCCATTTGTCAGGAGTTACACTTGGATGGCTTGACTCTGGCCAATGTCTGTACACGACGGATTCATCAGTTCGTTGGACACGCGGCAATTAGGATAACCTGGAACGACTGGTTGTGATTGGTAGCCTGGAGGGGAAGATAGGAAGAGGTAGATCCCTCACACGATGGACCGATATTATTGTACATTGCAAAAAAGGTCACAATCCGTCTTTGAAGTATATTGCAGTATTAATAAATTTTAAAAAGATGTTCTCTTTTGAATGAAACTAAATATTTTTAAAGTAAATTGTGATGACATATATTTTTAAAGACTTAAAATAAACCTTTTTCTTCCTAAAGAATAAACTTCCACGTTTTCGCCTCTTCTCTGCGTGGGGATCAAAGACAGTTCTGCGAAAGAAAAACTTCAAGTCAATATTTTATTCCTGCGGATATCATAAATTTAATAAAATAATAATATAAAAATGGCAATTTAAGTGAATATAAAATATAAAAATAAAAATTATTTGTTGCGAAAAAACCAAAATTGTGTCATAAACCAACCAGATTTCCAGAAAAATTCTCCATTCAGAAAGTTTTACTTTTTATTTCCCATATACTTTTTCTCTCACATTTGAAGTAGTATAGCAAAGCTACAGTGCTTCAAACGCTTTTTGAGAAAAGAAGACACTTGTCACTCACATTCGGCAATATCTAATATAAATAAATATAAATAGAAGATAAAAGAAAGCATATTGGCAAAGAAATGCAAATTGATAAAACAAAATGAAAGCATTCATTAAAAAATTAGGAATAATTTTTAAACTATATACTACGGGATTACCGGACAGTGTTATGCAATTATCATATGCAAATGGCGTTTAAGATTCGGGGTGATTATTTGCCCATTTTATAACGACGTGATAAAATGCATAGTTGGTCAGTAAAGATTGGAGTGTCGATTCGAAATGTGGATAAAACTACAAGGTGTTTTTTTTTTAATGTAAGAGAAATATTTGTATCTTTATTATTTACAAAAATACTTCACTTTCATACTTTTTCTGTAAGCCTAAGCGGCTCATTATTAGAAATAGGTATCAAATTGTGGTAGAGTGGGTTCGAACCGAGAAACTCTTGACTCAAGAGTCCGCGACACTAACCACGGGACCACAACCTGACACAATGTATTTATATGAATATTATGTTTTTATATGAATATTATATAGCAATCTCTTTGTTAAGGTCTTAACTATATGTACATAATTATCAAATCACGTCGCCAGCGATCCACAGGCGTAAAAAACACCTTGAAGCTAGTTAAGCTAATTAGAGACATCTATGGTCAGATGAAAGAAACTTTTTGTAGTGGCGTTGATTAGGCATTGTCCGCCTCCGTAGTGTAATGGTCAGCACGCTTGGCTACCGTACTGGAGGTCCCGGGTTCGATTCCCAGGGGGGTCAAATAAATATAAGTGATTTTTTCACTCTTATATTTATTCAATATTACTGTTCATGCCAAAAACTATGTATTTTTTATAACAATTTGTTTGTTGAAATTTTAGGGATAAATGTATTCGAGAAGAACAAAGAGACAGTTCATTAAGCTTTAAATGTTTACAATATTGTCCCCACCACATGCAACGCCTTTAAATTCGTATATAAGGGGTGGAGGACCAATATTTTCGTGCTCAGATTAGATTAATATTCGAATGTGTATACGTCGCGCTCGCTCCTTTTCTATACATAAGTGTCGCTTTGTTCTTCTCGCCCTAATAAGTGTTATAATTTCGATATGGCTTTGTTCTTATAACTTTGTAATTTTTTTATAAATAAATAATTGACTATCATTTGCGCGTTTCCGTCTTCCGCATCACAAGTGTTCCAGTACCGTTAGCAGTAACAATTACCTCGGACTGGTACCGGAAGCGGAGGGCTGATCACCTTTTCTTCATGTGTTAACGATCAAGATAACACTGGGTTTATATGATGCAGTGCCCTATGCACCATTGGTGTGCGGATAAGGGTTTGAATGAATGATTATTGCATAACTCGGTCCAATCGGCCTCTAGAAGGTTGGAGCAGACCACGCGCAGTATATACTCACTGGCCTAGCAGGGTGAGCTGGCCCAGTATGGTCTCGGTCCCGTCCGCGGCCATGTGGGCGAGCTCCTCCTCCGTCTCACTCTCCGTGAGGACCCCCGACGCCGCTAGTCTGACCGCCGGCGCAAAATAAAAGAGAAGCGAAAAAAAAACAAACAAAAAACAATCAAAAACAAAAGAAAATAAGGAGGAAAACATAGTTGGGTACGGAGATAATGTTGAACCCTTCCAGGCAGAATATTATAAGCGACTAAATAATTTAGAAAAATAATATATATTCTCTTGAAAAAAAAATTAAAAAAGATTATTATACCATTAATTATATAAAACATTAAACCTTGAGTGTAAGTCCCTCTCCAAGCTCAAGAGCTCAGTCTCTTTTTTGGAGAAGCACAGCGAATCTAAAACTATAAGTTTGCCATATGTATAAATGTTTAGAAATTGTATGATGTTGGACTTAAAAATGTAACTTTATTAAATAAATAAAAATAAATAAAATAAAAAAAAAACTGTTTGAGATTTGAGCGATTTGGTTGTCAATCATGCGTAGAATGATGAATGTTACACAGTGAACAAAACGATCACTTAAACCAGCTCATTACATGTATTAAGATCTTTAAATGATATCATTATACCTTTCATTTTTAATTATTTAAACTGGTTTTTTTTTTAAAAGAAAAAATTGTGTATAACTAAAATAAAACTTGGTTTTAAAATCACTATAAATATTTTATTTTAATAGATTTATATTATCCACTGACACTTCGTGATGGAATTGCATTTTTAATTTATTATTAGATTAAAACCAATATTTTTAGCTTTTCCACTTTTTTATTTGACCAGCGACCGGGTTTCGTCGTTACCGACATCATCAGACTGGTCTGACTGGTCTGATGATGTCGGTAACGACGAAACCCGGTCGCTGGTCAAATAAAAAAGTGGAAAAGCTAAAAATATTGGTTTTAATCTAATAATAAAAAAAATTATTTTAACTTAATTATTATGTCTACCGGTTTTGAAAGTATCCGCTTCTTTTATCCGATCTTCTATCAGCTTCGAATCCGGTAAACATTAGAATTAAGTTATAATAAAATATTTATAGTGATTTTAAAACAAAGTTATATTTTAATTATAAAATGGAAAATCAAAAAGTTATTGCTTCATATATACATTACAGTAAATTTATATTTATGTTTTGTGTTTTATGTAAAACTGGTCTGGTATAAAAAATATATACATACTTATAAAAAAAAGTCTATGATATTCAGGGCTGTGCATTCCATATAGGCAAAAAAGCAGTGCCTATCCCAACTTAACCGTGACACATAAAAACGCAACCAGTACCTACCCTACCTTACCAAGTAGTACCTAGCTTACCTTACTAGCTTCCTCTACCGCTTACCCTAATTAATTCTCTCTACACGTCACAGGTGATAACCTGATAATATGACATAATCGTACTATAATAATAATAAAAAAAATATTCAAAAAAATATTTTAAATGTTATAATCTTCTGCCAGGAAAGAATCAATATTATACAAATGTTCAAAACTACCTGAATAAGTTAAGTTTTTATTAATTGATATTAGTAATGTTAGTAAATAACCACTCACCGACTACTTCTGTCTACCGGTTTCGAGACGTACCCGTCTCTTCGTCAGGACATACACTACAATTTAACAATCATGCGAACAACACTACACCACACCCACTTAGTACTATTCACATACACTATCACTACACATGCAAAACATGCAGAGCGAGTTGTTAGTCCCACCATGCTTTTGGGAAACTAAATAATAAAGTAAAAAAGTTAGTTTCCCAAAAGCATGGTGGGACTAACAACTCGCTCTGCATGTTTTGCATGTGTAGTGATAGTGTATGTGAATAGTACTAAGTGGGTGTGGTGTAGTGTTGTTCGCATGATTGTTAAATTGTAGTGTATGTCCTGACGAAGAGACGGGTACGTCTCGAAACCGGTAGACAGAAGTAGTCGGTGAGTGGTTATTTACTAACATTACTAATATCAATTAAAATGTTTGACCACAAAGTAAATGCTTTGAATATAAATAATAAGTTTTTATTATATCATAAGAATAAATACATATTATATTATTTGAAAAAAACATTTATCCATGCTCAGATTTAAAAAATATTGGACAAAATAAACAATCGCCACATTTACTGAGAGGATTTGTAATAAAAATGAGAAGTACTAAAATGAAGTCGATATAAAGGGGTTATTGTTATTAATATATTCCAAATACCAAAAAATAGTTGTATGCATGTTACAGAAAGTGGATTATTGATTTTGTAAAATGTCCCATTATAAAGATATTTGGGCAAAATAATTTGACTTTTTAAAAATATTGATGGACAAAAAGATCATGCGTTTATGCAAATATAAAATTTTTCTACAATACTAAGCAAAAGCAATAAATTGTTTTTAAATGATTGACAATTATATTTTAAAAAATTTAAGTCGGTCATGAAAACGTTTATTCAATTGTAATAGTTAACCGGATCCACGCGGCTCGCATAACCGTATGTGTTTTAACAAAACATGCCCCATACGCGGCTGACATAACCGTTTGTGTTTTTACATTGCTCCAAGTTTCGAACCTCAGTTCAACTTAGAGGGATTTTTTCATGGTGTGAAACTTTGGATAAAATAATACGTCAATCCTTGGCCTTATGACATCTGTTGAAATATCTGACTGATAATTTGTAACATCACAAGGATAAATAAAAGAACAGATCCCTGATTTTTCTTGCAGTCGGTCGGTAATTAGTCCGCGCCATAATCATGCCCCATATCTGTCTCACTCTCGACGCTACGCATCGCCAGTGGGTAAGAGTGACGCACGATGCGTGCTTTGATTTATTTATGTTACGATCTAATTTGTTTATATTACGATATATTTCAAGAATAATGTGACACACGTGTATTATAGAGTACCAAAAAGGCACAATGAATCCCATTGAACGTTTTTGTAAAGGAAAATAAATTGTTTCTTAACTAAATACATGATAAAAGTAATCATTTAAAAAACGGCGAAATACCGCCGCGCACGGTCGTCTCTTAGGAACAAAGTTAACGCGGTTAAAAGGTTAATTAACGTTAAAGAAAACTTGTTGAAAAACATTTATTTTTATTTTTGATTAGTATAAAATACTTACAAAGAAGTGCTTTTGCCTCTACACCCCTTTAAAAGACACCAGAATGTAGTATTTTCATAAATATTTCTTTTAATATAAAAGCCGCAAAGCCTGTAAATTTAAGAGTTTGAAGGTAGGATAGTAAGAAGGTAAATGTGAAAAATACATCTCAAACACCCAGACCAATTTAAAATCAATCTTTCTTGAATTTATTTAACCACCCTACCTTCCGGTTATTTTTAGGCATATTTTTTATAAACAAGCAAAAAAATCATAACGTTTGTTGTCACAAAATATTGTCAGGTATGAAACCTGACAAAAATTTGTCAGTGTATCCGGTGCGCATTAAATATTTTTGGAACAGATATCTTTGCGCGTAGGTCATACAGGTTAGCGGGGAATGGTGAAGAAAAACCGCACGTAACAAGTACGTTCGTATGTGTAGGGCGGTTAACACTTGACGGGAATCAAACCCGCGACGCCAGTTTCGCAGACGTGCGTCTGCCCAACTACGCCTGTCTTTTTACTTACTTAGTTACTCTTTAGTTTCAAATGATTTATTAACATAATTATGTAGATACGAAAAATCAGATATCAAAGAATCAAATTTCATTGATGTACTCGGCTGTCCAAATTTAAAACACAGTAAGGGACATTTTTTTGTACTAGGTTTTTTTTTTGCATTTTTGGACTAAGTAGAGTCTACTTAGTCCATAAATGCAAAAAAAAAACCTACTACAAAAAATGTCCCTTACTGTGTTTTAAATTTGGACAGCCGTACTACTTTTAATAGTTTTTCACTCATTTTTTTTTCTACGTTATTATTAGTTAAGTACAAGTAAGAGGGCCTAAGATTAAAAAAATATCTATGAAAATACTATCGTTCGATCCCCCTCAATTGAACAAGAGGGTTACATTTTTTTATTATATAGTTACAAGATTTAAAAACAATGATATCTTACCAGCTTTTAGTGGTGTACAATAATATTTCTCAACAAAAGGGACCATTTTATAAAAAAAAAATCATATTATTTTTTGACATCTCATCAAAGATGAAGAAGAATATGGAAGTCAGGGCATTTACGAGGCTGAAGACCGTCGTAGGCTGGTTTTAAATTCTAAATAAAAATATAATAAAAATAAAATTTTTATCCCATTATATTTTAATATTTGTCAGTCAGTTACTAAGCCCTGGTATAAAAAGTTGAAGCCCGCGCAAAATATTCAATGTAAATATGGCCCAACAGCCAATGGTTGAGAAATATCAGTGTACAATTTTGTTAAAATTTTAAATGAAAAGCACTTGTTTTTTTTTTATTCCACTTGAGTATATTTTATGACGACTAGTTTCGGAAGCTATGCTTCCATCTTCAGGTCTAAATATAAACTATAAGTTTACATTTTAGACCTGAAGATGGAAACAAAGCTTCCGAAACTAGTCGTCATAACATAAACTCAAGTGGTAAAAAAACAAGTGTTTTTCATTTAAAATTTCATCATGTCTTACCACAAAGTGAATGCCGAAACAATAAATAAAATACAATTATGTTATCGAAATATGGCTGTATTAGCTGTCTTTACACATACAGACTATACTGCAGGATGAATGTGATTTTTCAGGGGAATAAATGAGCTTTTAAAGTCATGATTAAGGCACAGGGAAATGCACATTGTCAAAAGTGACATACACAGTCCATGTCCTGTGGTAAAAGCTTGCAATACTTTTTATATCGCTCACTCCTTTCAACAACGTCATATATTAAAAATCGACAATTTTCAGTTATGCATGTTTTCGGAATGTCCAGAAAATGTACTATATCCCAGCAAAAGAGGCATATTTTTAACTTAATATTTACCCACTCTACAGGGCAGAAAGTGTAGTTTTTGCATTTTGAAGAACAGGTATTGATTAATTTTTTTAAAAAATAAACTTAATATTTTTCAAATGGAGAAAAAAAATCAGATTTTACCTAAAAAGATCTGTTGCACAGTAAAAAGTTCAATAAGTGGCTTGATATTTATTTTTAAAACATTTCATTATTTTTTTAAACTTTAAAAACGATCTCCTGAAAAATCAAGTTTTTTTGATATATTACGTTGTTGAAAGGAGCGAGCAATATGTTTTTCGGTTCTCTTTTGTGTATTTTGTCTTGTGTGATTAGAATTAAGCGTGTGAAGTGTAATGCATGTGCAGGGTGGGTCATGGCAGAAGGAGATGAATTGATAACAATTTGCCAATAACTTGTTTTCAGAAGTATCATTTCCGGATGGATTTTATTTGAAGAATGGTTTTTAAGGAGAAACCTCCGACAACAATCTGTCAAATAATAAAGATGAAGCTGCTCAAATTCGACCAAATTAAACAACACTAGCATTTAAATAGGTCTTTCAGGAACAATTACACTGACCAACAATTTACAACTTTTATTTTGTATTTTTTTCTTGAATGTTTTCCGCAGATACTTTGTGGCACATTTTATAAACTTTATAAAATTAAATAACTTTGTTATAACCACTTTTTTAATACAATTTAACCTACCGGTTTCAACAAGAACCTTGTCATCATCAGGGTTTATATTAATTCAAAAACATAAAAAAAATAAAAATACTCTCACCAAAAAACTTCCACACACTCCGTAAAAATCCTAAATTTAGGATTTAATTTAATTTCTAAATTTAATATGTTTTAAGGATTTTTATGGAGTGTGTGGAAGTTTTTTGGTGAGAGCATTTTTATTTTTTCAATGTTTTTGAATTAATATAAACCCTGATGATGACAAGGTTCTTGATGAAACGGGAAAGTTAAATTGTATAGATAAAAAACTGGTTATAACAAAGTTATTTCATTTTATAAAATTTTATTTTGTAACTTGCATGAAAATACCTGATCTTTATGCACTTTGCATAGCTGAATTAAAAAACGAAAGCAAAAAAAATGTAGCACATGTGATTTTTTAGTTATGGATATTTTAAATTCTGATATTGACTAAAGTTTATCTTATTATTTATGTATAAATATATATATACATATAATGCTATCGCATTCAATATTAATAAGTAAATATATTTCTAATATTACTCTATAATTATAAATCCTTTTTTTTAATCCCTTAGACCTTAGAATAAAACATGTCTAGATACCAACCACTATTACAGTTTCAACGTATAGGGTCCATACAAACAATAATATGACTGTAACATCAAAACTTGAAGTGATACAAGCTTGTCACCATATAGACTTTGAATAAAAACGATTAACTTAGTCCAAATCAGTCATCAAAATTTCATGAGAATTTTTTGCTTTTTTTTCTCTCAAATGTTTTTTTAGATACTGAAATATAGTGACAATCAGTTGAATATAAATAGAACATATTGAGTATCTTCTCAGTCATTAAAAATCACACCCCGTATTAGCTCCAAACTGTATGTGCAAAGACAGCTATCAGGTATGGATTTGGGAAGGAAAAAGAATGATTAAAATAATTACACAGGAAAATATATATGATAAATTGAAGTTGAGGGGAATTGTAGAAGATGGTTTGACATCACTTACAGAGGTGCGGCTGGTGGAGCTTCATGGGGAAGAGCGACAATACTGGGAGTGGACACCGACTTCTGCAGCGGAAGTCGCGGAGCCAGGCGGGAGCACTCTGCCTCACGGAGAGCAACGATCTTCTGGAAGTCTTTCTGCAATGGGGAAATCAGATTAGGAATGGGCGACTTTTGCACAGTGAAGAATTTATTATTTTTTTATTTTTGAGGATTACATCAATGTAAATCATCCAAGCGGGCACAAGAAGTCAGTAAATCATCTAAGGGGGCACTAGATGTCTGTAAATCATCCAAGGTAGCACCTGATGTGAGTAAATAATACAAGGGGCTACTAGATACTAGTAAATCATCCAAGGGGCTACTAGATGTTAGTAAATCATCCAAGAGGACATTAGATGTTAGTAAATTATCCAAGATAAGATAAGATAAGATGTCTGTCTCCGTGGTGTAATGGTCAGCGTGTTTAGCTACCGTGCTGTAGGTCCCGGGTTCGATTCCCAGGTGGGTTGAAAATAAATATTAGTGATTTACACTGTAATATTTATTTAATATACCCAGGACTGGTTCCTGAAGCGCAAGAGTGATCACCTTGCCCTCATGTAAGTAATGATCAAGATAACACTGCGCCAATTCGATGCAGTGCCTTATGCACCACCGGGTGCGGATAAGGGTATTAAAGTAAGTAAATTATCCAAGGGAGCACTAGATGTTAGTAACCCATTGAAAAAGGGCAATACGATATTGGTAAATTATCCAAGAGGACAACTAGATGTCAGTAAATCATCCAAGGGGGCATTATATGTTAGTAAATCATCTAGGAGGGTACTAGATGTCAGTAAATCATCCATGGGGTACCCCCCCTTGCAGTAAATGATCCAAGAGAAAACTAGATGTTAGCAAATCATCTAAGAGGATACTAGTAACTAATCCAAGGGACTACTAGATGTTAGTAAACCATCCAAGAAGACACTGGATGTTAGTAAATCATCCCAAGGGGCGCTATATGTTAGTAAATCATCTAAGAAGACACTGGATGTTAGCAAATCATCCGAGGGGCTACTAGGTGTTATCAAATCATCCAAGGGGCATTGGATCTTAGTAAATGATCTAAGGGGGCAATGGCGCACGGGTAAAATGTCAAAGAGAGTGTGAGAAACCCGATATATCATCAAAGAAAGCGGCAGACAGCAAAATGCATACAATTATAAAGTTTGCGGTCACCTGGAGATCGGCCTCGTTGAGCGAGTGCGTGCTCTGCGCGGCGCTGTGGCGGCCGGGGCGGCGGCGCGCTGGCGCGGACCCGGGCGTGGAGGCCCCCCCGCTGCCCGCCAGCAGTCGCCGTCCGCCGCCGCGCCCGCTGCTCGCCGAGTTGTCCACGTCCTCGCACTCGCTCTCCATCGAGGACAGGGACATGCTGCTAGCGAAATGGAAAAAAATAAGTAAGATGAAAGGAAGATTCCACTTTTGTGTACATGGGGCCCTAATGAAAAAAATACTAGTACTACTACTGCCATCACGCTGTTTTCCGCAGGAGTAGGCAGAGAGAATGAACACCACACTCTTCTTTCACATCCATACATCTAGTCATACATGCATTGTGTTTAGTAACACGGTGATTGAAAAACACGTGGTAGAATAAAGTTCAAGAAATAGTGGAAATTACCAAGAAAAACTTATTTATTGTTTCGGCATTCACTTTGTGGTAAAACATGATTAATTACAAATAAAACGCTTGTTTTTATTTTAGTTCATATTCAAACCCTTAGATGGAAGCATCTGTAGCTTTTGAAACTAGTCGTTAAAATATAATACTCAAGTATTAAAAAAAAAAGTGTTTTATTTATAATTTAAGTAAAACTTAAATTCAAAATGGATAGATTTTACCACAAAATGACTGCCGAATTAATCAATAAAATTATTTATCTTCTTCTATATGTGTCATGTCAGGTCCGCCTATCACTTGAGAGTAATTGTCCTCGTCTTGAAATTGTTCTGATCCCCGTCCAATCTCGTATATTCCGGAGCCTGGAGATCTGTCTTCTGCCCACACCTCGTCGATTCTTCTATTTTGCCTTTTATGATCAGGTGCAATAATATTAAAACTGTTTTTAAGAAAAATGTTTAAGAGAGTTGAATATCTACAACATTTTGAGTGTGTCCAAATACTTGTTCACAAAATCTGGATTATCTCCAATTACAGGAGTTATTTTCATATTATTTTTTGACATCTCATCAAAGATGAAGAAGAATATGGAAGTCTGGGCATTTACGGGGCTTACGACCGTCATAGGCTGGTTTAAGTGATCACTTTACACACGTGTAACATTCACCAATTCTACCCATTATTGACAACCACAATGTGGTTGTCAATAATGTTTTTTTATTGACAACCACAATGACAACCCCATTATTGACAACCACAATGTGGTTGTCAATAATGGGTAGAATTGGTGAATGTTACACGTGTGTAAAGTGATCACTTAAACCAGCCTATGACGGTCGTAAGCCCCGTAAATGCCCAGACTTCCATATTCTTCTTCATCTTTGATGAGATGTCAAAAAATAATAATATGAGTTAAATATCTTTCCCCATCTTTTCAATCTCCGGTAAATATAGCTTTGAACGATGGGAGTAGATGGTCTGATACGTGGAAAATTAATGTACCTTCTTTGCCTGGTTCTGTCCTGAGTTAGCTTGTGCCTGGAGCTAAGGTCTTCCAGTCCGGTCCACGACTTTCTGCGGGATATTTCCCCAATCTCCGACTCCACGCGCCACGATAGCCAGCATCTTGCATCTCCTACTGGAAAAAATGCACTTTTAACTATGGATATGACACCTTGCGTTTTCCACAAGGAAAACAAAACTAACTAACCATCACGCCGCTTATTCAATTCAATTCAATTCAATTCAATTTATTCAATAAAAAAATAATATACACATAACAAACAATATTCAAGGCGTATATATTAAAAGTAAAAGTAAGCAAGAAGACTTAAAAGTGTAGAAGAATCCCGCTTTGGAAAACTCCTTCGGACACATGGAACAGATCAATATCCAATGTGATACTGTTCAACATAGCGGTAGCTTTTCCTACAGGCATAACCATCGGCAGGTTGGTATAGGAATGTGAAACAATCTATGCCGACGCTGTCTTAGGTAACTATCGGGAACATACAGACCAATGCTCCGGATAATTTCAGGATTATCGATCGTACCGCGCAACAATCTATAAAAATGCGTAATTAAATACACATTCCTTCTAGTCTCTAAACTATTGTAGCCAAGCATACCCTGGAGAAACTGGGTCGGGTAGAGCCAAGGATAATAGCCGTACTCTCTCATGTAGAGATACTTCAAAAACTTCTTTTGGACTTTCTCTACCATAAGAGAGTACTTAAGCTCGTGTGGCCCCCAGATCATCGAGCCACTCTCGAGTCTACTTCGCACCAAGGAGTTATAAAGAGTTCTCAGCACGCGGGTATTTTCGAAAACCCTGGCAGTACGCAGAACAAATCCTAGCATTTTCAATGCATTACCACTGACTGCCTCTATGTGATCGTGAAATGTCAGGGTGCTCACAAATCTAACGCCCAGATCCCTAACATTTGATGCTCGCATCAGATTTTGGTCTTACCGCAGGGGTAGGCAGAAACGCTTTCAAGTATTTGACATACCTGATTTGACTCCTGCCAAGGTGTTCTTGGTCTTCCTCTGCTCCTTTTTCCAACAACACTCACCCCATAAATTTGTTTAACCGTTTTTTCCTCACTCATTCGTTCCACATGTCCAAACCAACTCAACATACCTTTCTTAATTTTATCCATAATGCTAATCTTATGTTGCATGTGTTACATTATTTTAAAAGAACAATTCACACAGCCTCTATTAGAGGCTTGTCTGCAGGTAGGATAGTAAGGATAGGGACGGTAAATGTGAAAAATACATCACAAAATCCCAGATCAATTGAAAATAAACCTTTTTTAAATTTATTTTGCACATGGCGGGAATCGAACCCACGAGGCCAGTTTCGCAGTCGAGCGTCTACCCAACTAAGAAGAATATGGAAGTCTGGGCATTTACAGGACTTACGACCATCATTGGCTTGGTTAAATGCAACATTCACCAATTCTACCTATTGTTTTCGTTGAATGGCCCCAAGACTTAATTCCATATCTTAATATGGATTCTACTAACAAACAGTAAATAATGTTTAAAGTCAGTTTAGGGAGGATAATAATAATAATAAAACCCTTATCCGCACCCCAATGGTGCATAGGGCACTGCGTCATATAAACGCAGTGTTATCTTGATTGTTTACGCATGAAGGAAAGGTGATCAGCCCTCTGCTTCAGGTACCAGTCCAGGGTAATATTGAATAAATATAACAGTGAAAAAAAAACTTATATTTATTTTACCCCCCTTGGGAATCTAACCCGGGACCTACAGAACTGTAGCAGAGCGTGCTGACCATTACACTACGGAGGCGGACAAAGGATAAAGGACAAATTAATGAAATTCATGAAACAAAGTCTCTGGGAATGATGCAAGAACGCATCGGTAGCATGTGTTACATGACTGGAAACTTTAGTTAGAATATCTCCTAAACAGTACACACCACTTCCTTTCCTGCTCCCGGGGTAGTCGTGCGCCAGTATGTGCGAGTGAGAGGGCGTCGCCGGAGAGTGGCAGCCGTCTCCCTCTACGTCCACATCCACATCCCCATCCTTGTTCAGGGATGGGCAAGAAGTGCTCAATCGGGCACATTGTGTTGACACCTGAAATTTAGAAGATGAAATCAAATTTTCATACCTGCACAAAGACACTCATTTTTTAAAGCTCCAAAATTATTTTATTCAATCCATAAAGACTATATTGTGGGTATACTGGCAAAAAATGTTAACCCTAAAATCCCTGTCTGAATAATCCCTGTTATTTAAAGCTTTTGTCCGCCTCCGTAGTGTAATGGTCAGCATGCTCAGCTACCGTTCTGGAGGTCCCGGGTTCGATTCCCAGGGGGGTTTAATAAATATAAGTGATTTTTTCACTCTAATATTTATTCAATATTACACTGGACTGGTTCCTGAAGTGGAGGGCTGATCACCTTTCCTTCATGTGTAATCGATCGAGGTAACACTGCGTTTATATGAAGCAGTGCCCTATGCACCATTGGGGTGCGGTAAGGGATTTATTGTTTATTATTATAGCCTGAATAAAATACTCGCTATGAAACTTAATGTTGAATTTACTTTTAAAATCACATACACACAACACATAAATATGACAAGCGCCCTTGTCATATTTATGTATTTTACGAAAATGGCGCTATATAAATTATTTTAATTTATTATGATCATTTCAAATTCTTTGTGTATTTTGTCAGTTTATAGAACGTTGAAAACTTTATAATATCATTAAGTCAAAATTGCATATTTTCAAGTTAACGTTTTTTGCCAGTACGCCCACGAAAAGATAGACACTAATTATGTAAATTTGTATCAATTAAAAAATTTGCTAAAATTATTTATAAAAAAAACAGATCTAAGTATGCAGCTTCTTCACTGAATTTATAACTCATAAAGTATATCTGATTACTAACTTTTTTCATTTTCATTTTCATATTTTTTTTTCTGTTTAAATAAAATATTTGTATCAGCACTTTTAATTTATTTATATTTTTGATATCTATTGTATTCTTTCCAATACCCTTTATTAGATAACCACAGTAAAAAAAAGGTAAATAAAATTGGCAGTAAGTGTCATTTAGAGCCAGATCCAGGCAACACAGACCATTTGCTATGAGCGCAGAACTAATTTACCATCGGTTAAGCCTCTGGGGAGGATGATTGGTCTGCTGAAGGGCCTACCAAGAGAGGTGGATCTGTTTCATCTTGGCACTACTAGATTTAGGGGATTCCCCTCGGATTATATAACATGACGTATATTGGAGATTTTGTTTTGTCATGTAAATTAATTTTTTTTGACATTTTACTTTTTTTTAAACTTTCTGTTACTATCTTTTGTGCATTTTTAAAAAATAAATATGAATGTATCTAATATGAAGAACTGGAGAAGAGTCATTGCTTCTGCAAGGGTCACAACCCTCAGCAATGAGGAATAAGACGGAGAAGAAAGTAATATGAAATTGGCTTTGCTGTCATGATTTAACACAATACGGTAAAAGAATTTAGTTGATTAAACTGATAAAAATGAGATGAGATTGACCCACCAAAGAGATGGATCGACATCGTAGGAGGCTAATCCCTCTTAAAACAGTCCACAAGGGCTACACCAAGCAGAAGAAGAAAAATATAAAAATGACCTCAGGCAGTGAGTGTCATTTTTCAGCGGGGTCCCATATCACCCCGGGGGCGTTTGGCTGCCTTTAGACAAGCGCGTAATACCTGCGGCGCGTAGGCCTGGTGGCGCATGCGCTGCACGGCCTGGTGGATGCGCTGCAGCTGCTGCAGCGGCTCGTCCAGGATGCCGGGCGAGTGCGGCGTGACGCTGATGGTGGGCACGGGGGCGCGCGCGGCCCCCGCGCCGGGCCCGCCGCCCGCCGCCGCCACGGCGAGCGCCACGGGGCTCTCGGAGCCCGAGCCGGAGCCGGAGCCGGAGCTCACGCCCGCCTCATCTGCGGAACAAGAGAGATCATTAACGATCTGTCTGGGGATACTTTGGCGCCAATCCTGCTCGGCTGTCCAAACTCAAAACACAGTAAGGGACATTTTTTTTGTCGTACGGTTTTTTTGCATTTTTGGACGTGGTAGATTCTACTTAGTCCAAAAATGCAAAAAAAAATACTACAAAAAAATGTCCCTTACTGTGTTTTAAGTTTGGACAGCCGTGATGCTTGACTCCTTCTGTCACCATGGAACAATTGCCGATGAAATAGGTATTAAGATTATTTTATTATTATTATAATTTTCTATTTATGACCATCATATCGTAGTAGTACAGGAGAAAGTGGCCAACTAACAAAACGTAAAATGTTCAGGAGGGCCATTTAAGTCACTTTTGCTTGGCAAGAAAATAAACAGCAATGCAGTTAGTCATTTTTAAAAAGTCAATGCACTATACTTCTGAGTTTAAAATCGCTTTGGGATTTTTCCAGGGGAATATTAAGCTAGTAAGTCAATAATCACGTTTTTGCAAATAAAATACACTTGGTCACTTTCTCCTGTATGACTACGATATACATAATTACAAATTACAGATAACGGTAATGTGCCCTCACTTTTAGGCGTGATTTCACCTGTTACAGGCGTACACGCTCCTTGTCCGCGGTAAAGCGCGTGCCATTTTGGTAATCCTACTCATCAAGCACGCTGTTTTTTTTCCTGCGCGATGGCGCCCATAAAACTAAGTACGCGGTAAAGCGCGTACGCGTAAAGTCAACTATTGTCCTTTGTAAATATGTAGTAGGTACTCATCGAGTTGGCGTTTTTTTCGCGCGATGACGTCCACAAAACTAAGTACTCGGTAAAGCGCGTATGTGTAAAGCCGGCTATCCTTTGTGCCTTTAAGATATATAACATAGCGCTCACTCCTTTCAAGAACGTCATAAATCAGAAATCGACAATTTTCAGTTGTGCATGTTTTCGGAATGCCCAGAAAATGTACTATATCCAACCAAAAGAGGCATATTTTTTACTTAATATTTACCCGCTACAGGGCAGTAAGTGTTGTTTTTGCATTTTGAATAGAAAGGTATTGTTTAATAATTTTTTTAAATATACTAAATATTTTTCAAATGAAGAAAAAACCTTCAGGTTTCACCTATAAAGATCTGTTGCACAGTAAAAAGTTCAATAAGGGGCTTGATATTTATTTTTAATACAATGTATTATATTTTAAATATTATTTTTTGACATCTCATCATAGATGAAGAAGAATATGGAAGTCTGGGCATTTACGGGGCTTACGACCGTCATAGGCTGGTTTAAGTGATCACTTTACACACGTGTAACATTCACCAATTCTACCCATTATTGACAACCACACTAGACTTCCATATTCTTCTTCATCTTTGATGAGATGTCAAAAAATAATATGAAAATAACTCCTGTAATTGGAGATAATCCAGATTTTGTGAACAAGCATTTGGACACACTCAAAATGTTGTAAATATTTTAAATCTTTAAAAACGATCTCCTGAAAAATCAAGTTTTTTGATTTATGACGTTCTTGAAAGGAGTGAGCGATATATTTTCTCAAACTCATTGCCAAGTTGTATTTTCCGAAAAAACGTCAGAGACCGACGATCTGATTCATTCGTATATGAGAAAATATATAACAATAACAACTGCACGATTTTTTGTTCAGATTTCAGAATATATTATTGTATTTACGCGTATCATGAAGCCGACATGTTTATTTGGTGTGCCTTCTTGTATTTTCGCGTGTTCCTTTGAAAAGTGAAGCGCGGTAAAGTTTTCCGCGAAAACAAGGAAGAGAGAAGATTGTAATTTTGAGAGTTCAAAGAAAAGTTAATTTCCGCTATAATGCGGGAAGAATGCAGCGGCAGCTCTTCGTCTCCCACACGATTTTCATCAAAAATATCATAAAACTTGGAAGTGTTCGCGATTACTCCCGTTTTATGCCCGTGCATAATTTAATTCCAAAGGAGCGCAATATTTTGTTAACTGAATATCAAGCGAGCTGTAAAAATCGGATTTCTCCGCTTCACCGAGACGCAACGAAAACAAGAATTTGATCGGGAACAAATTGACTATAAATTTGGTAGAATATAACAACGGATATTATCTTTCCAAAGTTAGCGAGAAGAATAAGCAACTTGTTTTAAACCAACAAACATTTTCAAAGGTTTGATTCACTTAGATACTGTTGCTGTTGCCTGATGCTGACCCCAAGGTTCTTTTAAAAAAAAAATTTGGTTAATGCAGGGGTTCCCAAAGTGTGCGCCGCGTCGCCCTGGTGCGCCTTCAGGTGGAGACTGACCGGAGCATTTCGTCGTAACGTAACACGTTACGATGCGAGCATTCAGGCAGTCAGTACAGCGAGCCGAGCGCTCCATCCATAGTTTCGGATGCTCGGTGATGCTCGCCGCGAACGATGTTACGACTTTATGTTACGACGAAATGCTCCGGTCAGTCTCCACCTGTAGAAAGTTAAGAGGGGCGCCGTGAGCCGATCCTCTATCATTATCCGAAACCACAAATATTCTCGGGTATCTATATAAAGCAACAATTTATTTTTTGAGAGCTAGCATCTTTCTACCCAACGACTATTATTGTAGGTAAGTACCTATTTCTTTCGACTATAATATATGAACATACATATAAAGTCACATTATCTATTCCAAATAGCTTACTAAAGTAGGGCGCCGTCACAAAATACTAAACTTGTAAGTACACCGCGGGCTGAAAAAGATTGGGAACCCCTGGGTTAATGTTTAAGTGAAAAATTATATATTGACATAAAAATGTAATAAAATGTATGCCATTGAAGTTATTTTTGAAAATAATATCTGCAAGATGTTGATAGTCGACTAATGACATAAAATACATACATTTTACTGTCAAAAAACTACATTTTTATGTCAATAAATAAATTTTCATTAAACGAGTTTTTTTTTCAAAAGCGCCCTCATCACCTTGTCGATGTATTTTTTAAAGGTTGAAATCCTAATCTCCGACATATTCCTTGATCGGATAGTGACGCGTAACAAGTTAGAGAAAAGATAAATGTGTCCCAACGGTCTTTTCGCTTTGGATAGTCGACGAGGATACTCCCTGGACGATTCCTACATAAATATAAGTACCAAGTATCCACCAAAAGTTTTAAGGGATGAATTTTGCGGGCAATAAAGTGTTCAGTACCAACTCGACTGACCGACGCAGGTTGTAAATCAAATGACGCATGTATACTTACGTGGAATGATGGAAAACTCGATGTTTTAAGCGCCTTTTTTATATATTTTTTATTGATATTTTTTTTACAAAATACATATTTAAATAATACAAAATAGTTGGTAAATATACAATACATTTCAAATATAACGTTTCTACCTCTCTAATAAAGAAGATACTTGTGTTTAGAGAGGGAGTTCGTTTTACATTTTTTTAATAAATAAAGTAAATAAAAAATAAAAATATTCTTTGGTATGGAGTCTAGGTAGGGGTGAGTCTTATATGTTTTTTATTTTAGTTTTAAAGGTTTGAAAATGTTTATTACCTTGAGGTAGTATTTTACGAAAATAGCGCTATATAAATTATCGAAATTTATAATTATTATTTAAATATAAAAGTAGATTAGGGTGTAAGTTTAATCTCGGATTCGTACGAGTAAAATTCGCGAAAACTTGCGATGGTCGCGTATTCACGTTTTATTATGACTATTTTAAACTCTTTATTTGTAATCCATTACACACGACTAGTTGCGAAAACTACAGTTGTTTCAAAAACTAACAAGCAAAAAAAACTGGTATGTATGTATATACAGAGGTGGGTGGGGTACCTAATAACGTGCTTTAATAGAAAATAGATAATAATGGTGTTGTATTTTGGGAAAAATATATTACTGATAAATGTATTTATTGATTTGGCGTTTAATTTGTAGAGTTCCATTTCAATTTATGTATTTTAGTCTGCTTACTCAGTAGACTCAAAAAATCTGTGTTTAATTTAACATGTAATACATAAATTAATAAATGTTTTATCAGAATTAAAATTTTTATGCCTTTGAATGTGACTGAGTGTAAAGGTGGGAACTAACCGGAGCATTTCGTCGTAACATCGCTCGCGGCGAGCGTCAGCGAGCATCCGAAACTATGGATGGAGAGCTCGGCTCGCTGTACTGACTATACGAATGCTCGCATTGTAACGTGTTACGTTACGACGAAACGAGTTTAGCAGATCTGTCAGGAAGCCTAGATGCTTCTGTATCAGATCTGGGCATGCGGTGGGACAGCTTTCAATGTTACGACGAAATGGCTCCGGCAAGTCCCTACCATAATAATTTGAGTGTGTGTAAGTCGAATGAGTGGTAAGATTCCCTAATGTTATTCGCGAACTGTGAACTCTGATTCTTGTACTAGGATGACATCTATGCACCCAGGTGGCTCTGATGAGAGAACGCGCGGAAGCAGGACTGCGGGGAAGTCGGGGAAGTTGCGGAGGGCGAGGACATCACTTATTCAGGCAGACGACCGGAAGCGCGGAGCGAGGGGGTTCTCCAATTTTAATAAACTCCAACTCGATAGGGGACAGGTGGACCGGATTGAGCGCTGTGCGCGAGAGGTCATTCGACTCTGGCAAAGTGCGTAATTTCCGCGAATCGAGAAAATTAAAGGCACGCCATTTATTTGACGTTTTATACGAAAACACAAAACGAAAAACGGAAAAGGGAGATAGATGTACACAATATTTCGAGTGTGACCAAATCTTTGTTCACAAATTCTGGGTTGATGGAAATAGGTCGACTTCGGAATTATTTCCATCAAGATATTTATTGATATCTCAACACAATATGAGTAGTGTAGTTAACAATCATGGGTAAAATTGTGAATGTTACACGTGTATAAAGTGATCACTTATCCAGCCTATGACAGGTCGAAAGCCCTGTAAATGCCCAGATGTCCATTTTCATTTTCATCTTTGTTGAGATATCAATAAAAAAGGGAGATATACATTTAAAAAATGTATAGTTTTCCTAATGTGGAAAACAGTATTTAATAATAAAACCCTTACCGCACCCCAATGGTGTATAGGGCACTGCTTCATATAAACGCAGTGTTATCTCGATCGTTTACACATGAAGGAAAGGTGATCAGCCTTTCACTTCAGGTACCAGTCCAGTGTAATATTGAATAAATATTAAAGTGAAAAAATCACTTATATTTATTAAACCCCCCTGGGAATCGAACCCGGGACCTCCAGAACGGAAAACAGTATTAAAACCGTAAAATTGGATATTAAAACCCTTTGCACTCGAAAGTTATTTGGTATGTGCATACGCCAACTCAATTGAATTTCGAGACTTTTTAGTATTTAGTTTTACTAATATGATTCTGGTTTGATTATATTAAAAAGAAAATAACAATTCATTAAAAATATTGAGTATCGGGACTTTATTTTCTTGGCGCCATAGCAGCGGCACTCGAGTAATACGGCAAAACCAGGCATGCCACTTCTATGGCGGCATTCGAGTGCTAAGGGTTAAAAATAGAATACACAACCAGATAAAAAAAGATTTCAGAGGTGGTTAAAATGGTGAATGAAATACAAAAGTAAACGTTGATAGATCAATAAAATAAATAAGAGTGAAATTCGAGCGATCTTCCGAGATGAATGCCGAATTGGCGCGACGAATTAGGAATTCGAGACGGCGAAAATTCGACGAAACAAATAAATTAATTTTAAAAGGCTAGGTCGGAGGGTCGGGTTTCAAGCGATCCGACCTTTGCGTAATGCAAACCGGGAGACAAGAGAGATGAACGTTGTACATGCTTTCGGAATGCCCAGAAAATGTACTGTATCCCAGCAAAAGTGGTATATTTTTAACATAATATTTACCCGCTACAGGGTAGAAAGTGTCGTTTTTGCATTTTGAAGAAAAGGTATTGTTTAATTATTTTTTTGAATGCACTAAATATTTTTCAAATGGAAAAAAAAACCTTCAAAAAACCTTCCTAAAAAGATCTGTTGCACAATAAAAAGCGACTTGATATTTATTTTTAATACAATTTATTATATTTTTAAACTTTAAAAACGATCTCCTGAAAAATCAAGTTTTTTTATACATAATGTTGTTGAAAGGAGTGAGCGACATAAATAATTAGATAAAAAAAAGATTTTAGAGGTTGTATAAACGGTGGATGAAATACGGAAATAAACGTTGATAGATCAATAAAATATATAAAAGTAAAATTCGAAAGACCTACCGAGATGAATGCTGAATTGAATAATTTGATGTAATTCGTGAGTGAAAATTCTAGGCAAAATACACTCGCCAGACACCCTATGTGAAATCGGAAAATCTACATGACCCATTACGTCGGTTGCATAAGAAGTCAACACCGTTATGTCTGGGAGGGCCGACATCTTGTGGAGACAGACTTCATTAGCGTCGGTAGCCGGGGAACGGAAGCCGTCGAATATTCGCGGGAAGTTTCCAACCGAACCGGAACCAGGAAACGGAAGTCGCCGAGGGATGGCGCGCCGCAGAGGCGTGTTCCAGGAATAGTAACGATACTACGCCCCCACAATGCCTTTCCTGTTTCCACTCTTCGCCGGGAACGTGACGAGCGATAATTATTGTTATTGCGATGAGCGATTGGCAATGCAGAACTCGCTATGGCGAAGATAGAGAATTAGAAAAATATATGAACCGTCAAAATGGAGTTACTACAACTACTACTGACCCTTATCCGCACCCAATGGTGCATAGGGCACTGTATAAAATTGATCCAATTTTAATTTGATCATTTATTTTATACCTTATGTGGCCAAAGTCTGGTGTTTCCGGTACAAGTCCGTGGTAATATTAAATATATATATATATATATATATATATATATATATATATATATATATATATATATATATATATATATATATATATAAACTGCGATATGAAAATACAATGCATATCCCCGTAATAAACGAAGTCTGTTACGGTCGCTTCCAAAATTGAAGTGTCGATTTCCTAATTAACGAAAAATAGCGGTACGAATTCGTCTGAAACGGCACAAAATAACAGTATCCATAGCTAACCGACGCTCGAGAGAGATATTCGCCTTGAAAGGGAAACAATGGAGCCGCTCTAATGTCGACTGAATAGAATTAGCCAATAATTGTGCTATTACGAAATGGGCGTTCATTGTTTCCCTACCACGAATCGCCTAGTCGGATCACTTCCTACTGGTGTTCTATTCTAATTTTATAGCCCTCCTACGAGATATCGCTCGAGTATAGGCCGCGTAATACAACCATGTCGCAGGGGCTGAAGCAGTGCCAGATAAGAGAACCTAGATTATCTTTATTTTTTTTCTTGAATGTTTTCCGCAGATACTTTGTGGCACATTTAATAAACTTTATAAAGTTAAATAACTTAGTTTTTTTTATGTATTAATTTTAAATCAAACACAGATTTTTTGAGTCTACTATGTTGTATTTTATTAACAAAAACACATTAAAAAAATTATATTGTGACAATTGTTTCGCCTTGTTAGGGCATTATCAAACGAATTCGTTGTGTTTTTGTTAGTAAAATACAACTTAATAGACTCAAAAAATCTGTGTTTGATTTAAAATTAATACATAAATTAAAATGGAGTTTTACAAATTAAACGCCAAATCAATAAATAACTTAGTTTTAACTTCATCAGGGTTTATTTTAATTCAAAAACATTAAAAACATTAAAATACTCTCACCAAAAACTTCCACACACTCCGTAAAAATCCTAAATATAGTATGTTTTTGAATTAAATTAACCCTGACGATGACAAGGTTCTTGTCGAAACCGGTAGGTTAAATTGTGTTGATAAAAAAGTGGTTCAAACTAAGTTATTTAATTTTATAAAGTTTATATTTATTATTTTTGCATTTCACAATATATTGTAATTACAAGTTCCAAAATAAAATATTAATACAAAAAAGCTCCCACAAAGGCATGGCCTGTGTGAACGTTATACTTAAGTTTATAATTAAAGGCAAGAATACAAAAGATATTATCAGAAATAAAATTAGATCAAAAGTCTTAATATTAACTACAAATATTTTATTTTAACAGAAAACAAAAAAAAAACAAAAATATGAAAATGAAAATGAAAAAAGGTTAGCAAATATGTAATATATGATATATACGTTCGTAATATCAAATATGTAATTTATGATATAGCTGTTTGCAATCAGAGGGTAGATAGTGCTTGAACATAAAAATCATAAATTACAAATTACAAATTAGTACCGTATTAATTAAGCAACTACTTTATATTATATTAAATATTTATTAAAATTACAAATGATGATAATAAAGAAGGTAAAAAAGGGAATTTAGGGAAGGAGGTAGAGGTGTTTGATGGACAGTTAGGATTCTAATGATAGATAGTAATATCTCAGACGTTTCTTAATAGTTATCAGAGAAGGTGCATTTGTTTACGCGGAGAGGTAATTTATTCCATAGTCTGGCCCCTTGGACAGAGAAGGAATTACTGAAGAATGATGTGTTATGGCGAGGAATGGAAAGTGTTCTTTCTTGGGAAGAATGAAGTGATAGATCATGATCTGAGAGGCATTAAGGAATTTATAAATCTAGTCATATTCGTTAGTTTTATAGAAATGAAATATAAAATGAACGTACATTAAAATCCAAGTTATTAAATCTGTCGTAATCTTGTTTATCTGCGATGTTCATTAAAGAAGAAATAAAGTTTATACCGTTGACGGGAATTGATCGTGAATCATTCAGATCTCTTACTAAACAGTTGTTTAACGTCTACAAATCGTTTCTAGATTCTAGATCAAGGATTTATTATGTTTGGCGCATAGTTTTACGGCGTATTTAGATCTCGACGTTTACGACGGTGGATCTATCAATAGAGATCACCTACTAAATCTGCGGAAGTATGAGAGATCTATTATCGGTCTTTCGGAGAAAGAATAGCGAATACAGTAAAACCTCGATAAAACGGACCCCTATTTAACGTCGTTATCTGACGAATCCGACTATTCGTCAGATAACGAAGTTCAACAATATTTTACGCATTTTCGTAATTTTAGAGTCGATTGTTAAAAAAATGGCAAACTTCAAAAGTGCAAACAAAACTTGATTTCTTTTTCAAAGTAGAATTACCGAAAGCAAGCCCGTCAATATTAAACAGCAACGTCGCTTCACGACGAGTGTCCGAAGAAAATAAATAGAATTTTGTCTGTGTTTTGTATTGTTTATTTAAAAAAAGCGTTAAGCACATTAAAAATAAAATTGAAATATTTTAAACCAATTTTTATGTATCGGATTTTTGGCTTTAATGAACACCCCGTCCCTCCAGTTCGTCCGTTATATTGAGGTTTTACTATATCACCAATTTGGTCGCGAAAAAAAAAATTGGCGACATGATCAAAAATGATGATTTTTTATGACTTTATACACTTGTGTAACGTTCACCATCATCATTGAACATCCATATTGTATTAACTCTTGAAGCCTGTATATATGCAATGGCCTCAGAACGTTCCACATGTGGGTATGATTTTCGATACGTTTGGAAATATGGCTGATTGTAGCTAAAGTGATCGCTCAAGCCAGCCAAATGCCAGGCCGTAAGCCCTGTGATACTCAGACTTTCACCTTCTTTCATATAAAGAGGAACGCCTTGTGTCGGGTTGTGGTCCCGTGGTTAGTGTCGCGGACTCTTGTGTCAGAGTTTCTCGGTTCGAGCCCACTCTATTCCAATTTGATACCTATTTATAATAATGAGCCGGTTAGACTAAAAAAAATAGCATGAATGTGAAGTATTTTTGTGAATAATAACAATGCTAATACTTATATATTTTTTTCATTAAAAAAATATATATAACGTGGTAATATTTTTCTTCGTAAATTGGGTGTAAATAATATGTAAAGTGGGTGTATAAAAATAAAATAAACAATGTGTTGCTTTGTAATTAAAGTTTATAATTAAAGTTTATTCTTAATTTATCTTTATAATATTTTTCTATCCATCTATCTGATTCTGACAGTTCAGAATATTATATTTTTTCTATCTGATGTCTTTTGTTTTATTCAGTGCGACGCATGCGACATCTGGTGGTAGAACTGTTTTATGCAGGTACTATTTGTAAGTACTTAATAAAATGTATAGGTAGGTACCTAGGTATTTTATTACATATATACATGATTCATATCAAGTTGAGACACCTTTAAATTTAAAACAGCATTTTACTCGTACGTAAATCGTAAACGTTTAATGTAATCAGTCTTTTATACAGTAGTCAAGATCAGCGCAATAAAAATCCGAGGATGATTTAGTCGTTCCTACACATACTCCCAAGAACTTTGAAGCAATAACAAAATAAGATGTTAAAGCAGTAAATAATAAACAGTGCCGACCTCTGAGTGTTAATTGATAATTAGCAATCCACACAGAAAGTCAAAATTCAAAATAAAATGAATGGGATGTTTGTAAACACGCGAAGGTCAGTGGCGTGCACAGATAATCAATTAGGGTAGGCAGTAGAGGTAGAAAGTAAGGTAAGCGGGTACTACTTAGTAATTTTTGGGTAATATACCCAAAATAAAACAATGTTATTGGATTGAATTCTACTTTTATTTACATATATATGATAATATGTGACGCGTTTCGTCTTATTAAGACATTATCAAACACTTAAAACACATGAGCGTTTGATAATATCTTAATAAGACGAAACGCGTCACATATTATGATATAAATATATGAAAATATGAAAATAAAATTAGAATTCAATCCGATAACATTGTTTAATTTTGGATATAAAATGGAATTCTACCAACTGTCTGCAGTTACAATAAACTACTTAATAAGGTAGGGTAGGTACTGGTCGCGTTTTTTTCTATGTCACGCGGATAAGTTAGGATAGGCACTGCTTTTCTGCCTATATGAAAGGCACGCCCTTGGCGATGGGTTTTCTATCATCTTGGGTATTTTCAACATAATGTGCCATTTTAAACACTCGTCTTCTCCGTCTTATTCCTCATTGCTGAGGGTTGTGACCCTTGCAGAAGCAATGACTCTTCTCCAGTTATCCCTTGACTGCGCTGCACGTAGCGCTCCAACCACTGAGGTGCCTGCTGCTGCCTTAATTTGATCCATCGTGTGGGGATCTTCCTCTCTCTCTCTCTCTCTCTCTCTCATTCCCTCCAGGATACCGATCACAACTAGTCATTCCAGGCTATCCTCGTTGCCACGCGCAACGTGTCCAAAGAACTGGAGAATCCGTCGGGTACAGATATTGGCCAGAGTCAAGCCAAGCAAGCGTAATTCTTGGCGAATTACACTCGTAAAATAGCATAATTCATTTATTCTTTCGATATCGAAGACGATTTATATTTTTCAAAACTTGCTTTACCCGGCATTTCAAAAGGGACTGACCTCCACATTTGGTCGTATCGTAACATTCGCGGCGAGCATTCGACTTCGGATGGAGCACTCGGCTCGCTGTACTGACGTTACGAATGCTCGCATTGTAACGTGTTACATTACGACGAAATGGCTCCGGTCAGTCCCCACCTTAAGGGCGCTTGTGCACTACACGGAATTTTACTGTCCGGCAGTCCGGTTAGCATGATAAAACGGATGATTGGCTTGTGCTTTTGGCTTTCTTTCTTTGGATCGGTGCGCTTGATCGGTGCGTGATCACGGTGCGCGTAAATTCGATCACGCAAAACTGTCGTAGTCGCTTTTATTTAAAACAAACCGGACTGCCGGACTGTAAAATTCCGTGTAATGCACAAGCGCTGTACGGCTCGTACTATGACCAGAATCACTACATAGTCTGTTTTTGGTTGGTAGGGAGGTATTGCTTCTTAGCCATGAGCCCGCCAACGTACATATTGTATATTCTATAAAATAAATTAAATAAATAATTCGTAGGAAGTATAAATATGTATCCAATCACTTGATTTAATTATGCTATAAAATGACAGTACATTAATAGTGGCCGCTCTGTTTAAAACGCGATATTTAATAAACATGTCCGTAAAAACCTAATTAAATAACGTTATTGAAATATTATCTTAATTAGATTATTTAAATAATACGCAATCTCTTTGATGACAGAAAATACCAGGAATTAAATACAATCATTTTAGATAGTCCCTAGATATTTTATGTACGCAAACGAATATAAATTTACATATAATATATGTAAATGTTTCGCAACTAAAATTGATGTTCGAATTATATTAGACAGCTTATTTTGTAAGCATTTGACATTGCTATTTTAACTCTTTGACTGATGAGTTTTAACCTTTCCCTTCCGGTGCTAAAATAATACGCGTCCCGGTTTTGGGTAGTCACTACACAATAAAAATATAGCGATTTTAAATTGGAAAAATACGGACATTCATAGCTAATCCCCTTAATTAATTATAAACGAAGTAAAAAATAGTAATAATTTAGATTTATTTGCTGAAAACATTAAAAAACCATCTGGCAACGCTCACGGAACCAGCATAGGTCCACTCTTGTTGGAGGCCCAAAAGCTACTGCCGCTAGCTAGAGAACATTGAGATTTGAGCTCCTCACACTTGCACAGTGCAAGTATGCAAGAGTGAGATGGGAATTTAGTGTCGCGGTTCCCGTATACTCTTCACGCGCTGTTTACACGCGAATTTGTTTCCGATATTCACAAAATACCTCCATGTACCCGATAAATTCTGATAGATTTATATTATCCACTGACACTTCGTGATGGAATTGCATTTTTAATTTATTATTAGATTAAAACCAATATTTTTAGCTTTTCCACTTTTTTATTTGACCAGCGACCGGGTTTCGTCGTTACCGACATCATCAGACTGGTGATGTCGGTAACGACGAAACCCGGTCGCTGGTCAAATAAAAAAGTGGAAAAGCTAAAAATATTGGTTTTAATCTAATAATAAACGATAAATTCTGATTATTATTAATATTCTTTTTTAAATCAATGCGTTAATATGTTATGGAAGAATACCTTAATCTTAGCCTTGCATATATTATATTTGTAGAGATATTATGGTATTAGAAGCAATGTGTACAAGGTACACAACACCGGGAAGGGAGGGTTAACGACGATTTTATTTGGAAAAAGGCCAGGTTTTTATTTTATTTCTGATAATGAAATAGTGCATTATTGCATAACAACGTTTTACAGATTTTATGTTTTTTTCTTCTAAATAATTTGTTTTTATTGAATATTTCTCTTATATTTATTTAATAATACCCTGGACTGGTAGAAGAAGCGCTGGACTGATCGCCTTGCTTTCATACAATCCACGATCTAGATAACACTGCATCGACGGGATGCAGTGTCCTATGAAACATATTTGCATGTTGATATATCAACAAAAAAAATTACGCGACTTGTACAATGATGATGAGTCATTAAAACGTGGAATTCTACTAGTACATGGGCGGAATATTATATATACATTTTTTCATAATCGGTAGTGTAATGGTGCGGTCGGTTCCACTCCAGAAGCCCGGTGTCGGGTTCATTCCCCGTACCTGGCCAGAATCAAACTGCGCTACAACCAAATTCAAGTCTTATTCTCATCTCGTTCTCTCGTACATGGGGTATTAGTACAAGCAATATGGGAAAGAACGAGAAATAGGGAAATATTGGTAGAGGTAGGTGCATTCGGTCACGCATGGGGTGCGTCACTTGTTCGAAGAGTTTCGCTACCGATGTAAGAGCTAACGCCAATCGCAATCACTTAGGTTCATGACCTATCAACTGGCGTGTTCGTTTGCAAGGTGCATCGTTGAAAAATAACCGCTTGTTGACAGGTCAGGCATGATTGACATAAATATATCTAGATGTTCCAAGAATTTGGTTGTCAATCATGGGTAGAACTGATAAATGTTACACGTGTGTACAGTGATCTATTTTATTTTCATTAATTGATTCGGCAGTCACTTTGTGGTAAAATCTATCCATTTTTTTTAACTTAGTAAATACCACTCTTCCTTAAAATCTACTGTGACACGTGTTTCGATGCATTCCGCATCATTTTCAAACACCGTATACACAAATACTCAGTATAATCAAACACCGTATACACAAACACCATACGGTGTTTGAAAATGATGCGGAATGCATCGAAACACGGTCACAGTAGATTTTAAGAAAAAGTTGTATTTACTAAGTAAAACGTGAATTAAAAATTACCTGTTTTAACTTAAACCAACCTATGACTGTCGTAAGCCCTTGTAAATGCCCAGATTTCCATATTCTTCTTCACCTATGTTGAGATGTCAAAAAAACAAATCAATTTTCTTCTTCAGGATCCGTAACATTATAGAATTTTGATGAATGATTGGAAGTTAATTTTAAAGTGGAAAAGTGGGATGACAACATTTTCTGCAAATGCGTCGCCACCGTTCTTTTTTTATAGTTATTTTTTGTTTATCATATCCAAGGTTTATAGATCAGTAAGTGGATTTTTCTTTTAGATTTAGCTATTTTTTACTATGATTTTAATTTATTTTTAATCTGTTGGGAACATGAGAGATACTCTTGTATGGGCCAGTCACGAACTTTTCAGCATTTGCTCATTGCTGGGAGGAAACCACGTAAAACTCCTCAGGAGAAGCCGGACTGTTGAATGTCATCAACAGGCCTTGCGTTCCACCTCCCAGCAATGAGCAAATGCTGAGAAGTTCCTGATTGGCCCACACTAGATTATTTATCCTGTTCCCAACACATATTTAAAAAAAAAAACTATTTTTTTAAGTTAGAAGAAACAAAAATCCACTAAACGATCTATAAATCTTGTACATAATAATCAAGGTAAATAATAAAGTAAGCCTAGGAGGGTCAGGACGGATGTATGTGGACCTGGAGTGAAATGGCAACACGTAGTAGCAGCAGTAAAGTGGAACTGGGCAGGTCATGTCGCTCACTCCTTTCAAGAACGTCATAAATCAAAAATCGTTAATTTTCAGATGTGCATGTTTTCGGGATGCCCAGAAAATGTACTATATCCCAGCAAAAGAGGCTTTTTTTAAACTTAATATTTACCCGCTACAGGGCAGAAAATGTTGTTTTTGCATTTTAAAGAAAAGGTGTGGTGTAATATTTTTTTTAAATATACTAAATATTTTTCAAATGGAGATTTTTTTCTCTTTATTTTAAATTCTTTTGCATTGTACAAACATGACATAAATTCAAATACAAAAAAAATACGAATAAAATATAAATACAAAAAAAGATCCCACAAAGGCATGGCCTGTGTGTGGGTATATGGTACAATATTATTTAGGTCATAGTAAAGGAGCTGGCAAGAACACAATAGGTATTATAATCTTTTAAGTTTTTACCTAAAAAGATCTGTTGCACAGTAAAAAGTTTAAAAAGTGGCTTGATATTATTTTTTTTTAATACATCTGAAAAATCAAGTTTTTGATATATGACGTTCTTGAAAGGAGTGAGCAATGTGGCACGCATGCTGAGGATAGGTGGAAGAAAAGGGTGCTTGACTGGAGGCCTAGAACAGGACGCAGAAGCGTGGGTAGGCCCCAGACAAGACGGTACGATGACATTGAAAAAGTGTTGGGCCTGCACTGGAAGAGAGTCGCGTCTAAAGGGAGGTCTTTGTTCAATACTGGACACAAGAAGAAGGCTGAAGTAAGTAAGTAAGCAGCAACAACTCAATTTTACCCGTTAAAATCCCGATCTTTAAACAATAATAAATGTTTATAAAATGAAATAACTTTGTTATAACCACTTTTTTTATTAATATAATTTAACCTAACGGTTTCAATAAGAACCTTGTCATAATCAGGGTTTATATTAATTCAAAAACATTAAGATACTCTCACCAAAAAACTTCCACACAGTCCGTAAAAATCCTAAATGATGAACAACATTTAGGATTTTTACGGAGAAAACAAGGTTCTTGTTGCAAACGGTAGGTTAAATTATATTAATAAAAAAATGGTTTTAACAAAGTTATTTCATTTTATAAAGTTTATAAAATGTGCACAAAGTATCTGCGGAAAACATTCAAGAAATAATAAATGTAACTCCCAACTAAAAAAAAAACACAGTGCCAAGGCATTTGCAGAAAATGTTCGATCATTGCATTTTCCACCGTACCATCATTCATCGATATTCTATAATATTACGGATCATGAAGAATGTGGAATTTTGGGTGTTTACAGGCCTTGCGACCTGTCGATTCCGGTGATTTTCGCCCGGCCCATTTGTGACCTTTAGCCACCGGTTACATTTTTCAAGTCCAAAATATTAGGTCACGGCCCCGAACGTGCGGAGGGAACAGGATTAGGGAAAAAAGTATTACGAAAATCGGGACAGCAGTGCGGGTCGAGGTCGGCCTCAAGCGGTACAGAGTTTAAAGCTAGGGTGGCCAACCCGCGGCCCGTGGTCATGTATGACGAATATATTTTTAAACCAGTGATATATATGTGATGCACTGTTATGTATGAGCCAAGTCATGCATGTTGTAATAAAAACTGAACTATATCCGTTCGCACGCTCTTCAGCATCGCCAATTTAAGGCAATCTCGAAAAATTTCGAAAACCAGTTAAGGTGTGCAACTTCAACTATTGAAAAAGATTTAGAAAAAATAAGAAAGCGAAGAGAAACTCAAATCCCACACTTAGTGGCCATTGATAAATTATTATTTTTTGACATCTCATCACAGATGAAGAATATGGAAGTCTGGGCATTTGCGGGGCTGACGACCGTCATAAGCTGGTTTAAGTGATCACTTTACACACGTGTAACATTCACCAATTCACAATTAAACCAGCCTAAGACGGTCGTCAGCCCCGTAAATGCCCAGACTTCCATATTCTTCTTCATCATCTTTGATGAGATGTAAAAAATAATACGAAAATAACTCCTGTAATTGGAGATAATCCAGATTATGTGAACAAGTATTTGGACACACTCAAAATGTTGTAAATTGATAAATTGGTTTTATTTCAAATAAAATTGGTAATATTGTTTGATTTACGTATCCTTATTAATAATTTTCATTGTTGAAAAAATTCAAAGTGTTTACTACTATACAAATACATTTTTTGTTGTTCAATGTGTGTTTTCTTCTAACATCTGGTGTAAGTATTTTTTTCTACAATTACCCTGATTATTCTGACTATCTCTGCTTTCAAATTATTTATAATACTTAAAAAAAATAATGATTTTTTTCTAATGTCTGTATGCGACCATTGGGAAAATTTAAGATCATCGATGCGACCCGGGGTGCAATTTGGGTTGGCCAGACCTGGTCTAAAGGCAGCCTTATCCTTTCTCCGTCCCCCTCGCTACCGCGAGAGCGAGGGAGAAGGAGATAAAACAACCAGCCCTCCAAGGAAAATGCGTAACGTTTTAAGATTAACAGAAAGAGACGGCCCGATGCGCTCGATGCGGGTGCGAGCGAGAGACCGCGGAACATTACGAGTTTATAAGCCGAACAGGCAGGGGTGGAAATACAATTACAAGAAAGTAAAACAAATGGCTCGAGCTGCGAGTATGGAAATTTATTTATGCCGACCTGAGTCCTTCGGACAATTTAGGTCGTGTCCTAGAAGAGAAAACATTAAGGAACTTTACAAATTAAATATCGTTGGAAAAACAGATAAATTATAATCTTTCATAAACGACTTTGTGACTTCGTATAGAAGAAAGAACCGTCAAATTTATTTGGAAAATAAACAAAATATTTTCTTTTAAGGCTGTTCTTACCAATTTAATATTTTAAATACTTTTAAAAAATGTATTTAAAGCATTTACTTTGTGGTTAGTTATTTTCAGTAAAAATGACTAATCACAAAGTAAATGCTCTAAATATTTAATATATCTACAACATTTTGTGTGTTATTTTCATATTATTTTTTGTGTATTTTCATATTATTTTCATATTATCAAAATGTTGTAAATAAATCTGGTCAAATTATAAGCTTAATAATAAAAATGAAAATGGTATTTTCTGGCGTTTCTCAAGTGTGTGATTATAATCCAGGATTCAAATCTCACATACTTATATAAGAGTTTCTGCTTAGTAAAAAAGCTTCTTTACATCTCACCAATAGATGTCTCTAGTGAAGTTCTAGTGATTCAAGAACAAGGTTTCTAAATTGGTTCATATATATAGAACTTCCAAGAATTTGAGTAGTGAGGTTGTCAATAATGGGTAGAATTTGTGAATGTTACACGTGTGTAAAGTGATCACTTAAACCAGCCTATGACGGTCGTCAGCCCCGTAAATGCCCAGACTTCCATATTCTTCTTCATCTTTGATGAGATGTCAAAAAATAATTTAAAATATTAATAATAAAATATTTTCTTTTAAAAATAACGTTTATGAAACCTGCATAAAATTGCTTGTAATTAATTTTGGGGCACAATCCATTATGGGCATTCGATGAAATAAATCATGTGTTTTTTGAAATATTAGTTCATGCAATTAATTCCTTTCATTATTGTATGCAATTAATTCCTGTAATTTGTACGATTTTTTTTAAACCATATGAAAAAAGGGCGTAAAAATTACGGTTTTCGACAAATGAAGAGGATATAAATGTGAAAACAGTATTTTTTTTATATAAACTCACTGAAAATGGAACGGCACTGCAAAAAAAAACTCTGGAAAATATCTATTAGAGTGATGTTAAATATAGGATTTACCAATTGTAATGTACGAAATCCGAAAAACCGAATGTATTGACTTTGAAAGCTTAAGGCCCTACACTCAATAATAGAATTCATTAAGCGACCGCCAGCGCTGAGAACCGGCCGTCACCTCTCGCTAATTTTTTAAGAATACAATGATTTTTTTTAATATTTTTTTTTTAACTCCTTACTTATCAAAAGCTCTTTTCTCTTCAAAACCATATACTAATTTCGAAGTAAAACTTTTTTTTTCAATACAAAAACGGTATTTTTAGCAAAAAATTAAATTAAGTCAAATAACCTGTGTATTATTAGATTAAAACCAATATTTTCAGCTTTTCCACTTTATTTTTATTTGACCAGCGACCGGGTTTCGTCGTTACCGACATCGTCGTTACCGATGTCGGTAACGACGAAACCCGGTCGCTGGTCAAATAAAAATAAAGTGGAAAAGCTAAAAATATTGGTTTTAATCTAATAATATATCAAAATGCAATTCCATCACGAAGTGTCAGTGGATAATATAAATCTATTAAATAACCTGTGTTAAGAGAAAATTAAGTTGCAATTTATCATATATTGGTAAGATCTTAATGAAGAGTCTAAGTCGCCTATCGTAGGGCGGGTATGTATTGTATAAACTATCTGCTCTACCATTGCCTTGTATTCCCGTGTGAATCAAAAGTTAAATATTATTTTAAGACATGTTTATGTATATGCGATAGTACGCCTACGAGGCACGGAATTAGGCTAGAAAGCAAAAGTATCTCAGTTCTAGAACAGTGACAAAACGACCCCTCTATCCGCTAACCCCAGGGCGGGGTGTTCTTTGTAAAAATGTCGAGCAGCGTCGAGAGGGGGTGACGTACTACTACCCAAAAGGCTCTCGAGTCGCGACGCCTCTTCGGAAATAAGTGACTATCATCTGTTGCTCTATTCACTAGTCGCTAGTCTATCAGCGTAACCACTCGCTAGCTGGAAAGGTGAATGGATGAAAAGAGGTACCGTAGAACGGGGCTACTTGAACTTTGATGTGTCACTTGAGCCCAGTACAAAAAAAAATTAGATCTGTATTAGGTCTACAATAATGAACGTATCGACATGATCCGTTGTTTCCCTGACAGGTGACACTTATTGTCACGATACGTTCAATATTGTAGACCAAATACAGATTTAAATCTCATTTTTGTACGGGCTCAAGTAACACATCAAATATTGTCAATATCCACTTTCAAGTGTTTGAAATACTTATTTATACTTTGAAATACTGATCATGCCAAATCTTTCTCGGTTATCCACTGCATTATCAACTATAGCATTTATTATATGCGAAAATGAGTTAAACGATTATTTCCATAGCAACTTTAAAACGTGAAAAAAAAACCTTGAAATTTTCACAAAACTCACATTTCCTGTCGATGAAATCAAACATCACAATCACAAATCAAATTATCCACTAATAATTCGGATATCATCTGTCACGAACTGTAGGCGCTGAATCGCTTAATTTTCAGCTACGGTTAAAAAGAAAAAGTACAATGGGAAAATAACAACAAATTGTGCGCGCGGAAAACGAGAAACACGTCACCTCCGTCAGGCGTCTGCGTGAAGACTAACACAAGACAGTAGGTAATTAAAGTAAACATTGGGAATGAAAGAGATGAATCTCTAACAAAGCAAGATCACAACAACACCGGGGCAAGTCTGCAAATGTAAACAAGCCGGGTTGTGAGTCGGTAGCGTTGTGGAGTTTGTGAAAACACGGTTTCAGTTTCAACGTGAATTGTGAGTCGGTAGCGTAGTGTACTTTGTGAAAACCTAGTTTCATTCTCAACATGAATTGTTAGTCGGAGGCGTTGTGTACTTTCTGAAAACCCAGTTTCAGTTTCAACGTGAATTGTCAGTCGGTAGCGTAGTGTACCTTGTGAAAACCCAGTTTCAGTCTCAACGTGAATTGTTAATCGGTGGCCTTGTGTACTTTCTAAAAACCCATTTTCAGTTTCAACGTGAATTGTCAGTCGGTAGCGTAGTGTACCTTGTGAAAACCCAGTTTCAGTCTCAACGTGAATCCCTCGTAAGGAAAACGAATCGAAAACGTTATAAATAATATTTTTATCAAATTTAAAGATTTTTCTTTAATAAAAGACATGGATTTTAGTATCTAAAAAGCTAATTAATGTATTGAATCAGCGATTCCAAAACTTTTCTATTTCAGCTGCCCACTTCGAGATGGGGGTCGTCGACCAAAAAAGGGCTTCGCTTCGAATAACTATTTTTTTCCTATTTTTTCTCCAAAATTCTCCCAAAATCTTTTAAAATCGCACTCTTAATCTTTAAGCGACTTCAATCGCTCGCTGGGAAGAGATGTTGCGCACTTTGAGAATCAATGGTGTAAATATGTTTTTTTTTAATTATAAAAAGGACTAAACTTTTAGCGCAATAATAATATACTTATATGTTTAAAAAATAATATTAGTGTTTTTTTTTAACTTAAGAATTTTGTGTAAAAAATACTAAGAAATAAAGATAAGTATGATAAGCACAAAAAACATGTTTTTAATTAAATTTCAATAATTTTAAATATATATATATATATATGGGAAGCAGATTTGAAAACTCTTGATCTGATGATTTCAGATAAAATAAAACAAAGTTGATTTATCAATTTATTTTTTTGATATTTGATTGATCACCATGCGTTCCCATAATTTAAGATCAAGTTAGCACGGCGTGGGGATCCAATATGGTAATCTAAGTACCATTGAGTGTGTATGGGGACCTCCAGATAAGTATATAGGTTTCAAGACTGAATGCAAATTTTGTATTAACTTGAACCAGTTTTCGCATGAACTCTGAATAAAATGTTGCTCAAAATGCAAATGTCCGTAAACCGGGATGTACAATGTGGGTATAATGTACATTTACATACATGTATCCTGTCCATTTCTCGGTACTGCGTTCGCGCATTTGGCGTCCAACACAGCCCGGCGCACAGGAGTTGCTGCCGGTCGCGAGATAGAAATAAGCCCGTTCTTAGATCTGAGACCATTTTTATGGATAAAGGAAGCTATAATTAGGCGAGACGTCAAAACTACTGGCGTTTCATTGCACATTAGTCGCGAAACACAAACGGACAAAACGGAAGAAAAACGACTCTGTCACGTAATAAATGTGCGAGCGCTCCTTTGTCATAAAGAAACACATGAGTGAAGATTTTGTTATATTTTTTTTTTAAATATCATCTTTTTTATAATAACACCAATCACCTATGTATGCATTATTGGATCCAGAAAACTCTCTTTAAAAAATGCTTACTCTCCAAACCCTCATCCGCATCCGATGGTGCATAGGGCACTGCATCACATAAAATCAGTGTATCTTGATCGTTGCAAATGAAGGAGTGATCAGCCCTACGCTTCAGGTACTAACTAGTCCAGGGTAATTATTATTAATAATAAATAAATATCAAGTAAATGTCAATGGAGCGAAAAAATCAATTATATTTATTTGACCCGCCCCCTGGGAATCGAACCCGGGACCTCCAGAACGGTAGCCGAGCGTGTTAACCATTACGTTACGGAGGCGGACATTTCATATGTGCATTATGTAAACAATGCCATATTCCTTCTACACATCAATTTGAAACGTATCTGAAGCGTACAACAAAATACATTATAATTCATAAATTTATGATGCTGTGAATTTTCTTCGAGATGTAGACAACAAGATTGAATGTCGAAATGAAATCTTTTCATGTTATTTGCAGCATATTTCTGAGAATCAACAGGCACCGGGAAAAAATTCTCCAAAATGAAGGAAAAACAACTGAGAATAGAATCGTAGCACAGCACGCCGCACCGGTTCAATCACACCAATTCTCTCTTGCAGAGCACTGGCAGGCGTCGTATCGTAGTTGGGTAGACGCTCGACTGCGAAACTGGCGTCGCGGGTTCGATTCCTCCCAATGGCAAAATGAATTCAAGAAAGATTTGTTTTCAATTGGTCTTGGTGTTTGTAATGTATTTTTTACATTTACCTTCCCTTTCCTGACTATCCTACCTGCAGACAAGCATCTAATATACAGTGGTGGCCAAATGTATTACGCACCCCCTACAGAATTGGTTTATGTCTTTAAATATGAACTCTTGCAATCTTTTCGGATTGTATCGTATTTTTATGGATTTTACCTACTACTTATTACCTGCTATCCCTGCTTACGACAGTTAGGGGTGTGGTTTATTTTAAAACACTCTTCTTACTAATTTTAAGGGTCAGTTTTATATCGTAGTGGTACAGGAGAAAGTGACCAACTGACAAAACGTAAAATGTTCAGGAGGGCCATTCAAATCACTTTTGCTTGGCAAGAAAATAAACATCTATGCAGTAAGTCATTTTTTACAAGTCAATATATTATGCTTCCAAGTTTAAAATCCTTTGGGATTTTTTCAGAGCAATATTAAGCTAGTAAGATATCAAATAGTCAATGATCACGTTTTTGTAAAAAAAAAATGCACTTGGTCACTTTCTCCTGTATGACTGCGATATGTGAAACATTGCTCTCCAGTTATTTTAATCAGGGAAAAAGTTCATTTTTTTGTACTTTTCATTTAAACCTTCATTATTTTATATTAAAATGCCAAAAAACGTGATTTGAGTGAAACCGAGGGGTCTCAAATAAATTTATTGAATTCAGAAGGGTTGATCCGGGTAAAAATAGCTAAAAAAATTAAATGCTCCCAGGGTGCGGTCCAAATATTTTTTTAAATATTTTTTGAATCTGGTTCTTATGAAAACTGCCAAAAACTGCTAGAAAAGGGATCACTTCAAGTCGCAAATATTGAATTTCAATTAATGAATAATTAAAAAATCGTCTTAGTATGTCTTTAAAGCCATCTGCAGAACTGGAAAGTGAATGCAACATAAAAATTTTGACACGCATCGTAAGAAGATGTCTTCAAAAATATAAATTACTAGTCTGCAAAGCGAGGAAGAAACTATGGCTCTCTGAGGTCAACAGGAAAAATGATTAATCTGGGCACGAGGACACTAAAATTGGACGACAGAAGACTGGGCTAAAATACTTTGGTCCCATGAAACTAATATTGAAATAAGTATAATAATCTTATGAGTTTTATATAAAAACAGTAATAATATTTTTTAGACACGCAGGTAACAGAATAAAAATAAAATAAAAGTAATGTTTTTTTTATTTATAGATTTTCGGGGCTCCTGGTTCAGAGCCATGGTTTCTTCTTCGCTTTACAGACCAGTAATCTAGATTTCTGAAGACGTTTTGTTCATGATGAATGTCAAAATTTTATGTTGCATTTACTTTTCAGTTCAGCGATAGCTTTAAAAATATACTAAGACGATCTTTTAATGATTCGTTGTCTAAAATTTGGTCTTTGTGACTTGAAGTGATCCTTTTTTGGGCAATTTTCATAAGAAACAGATTTAAAAAATATTTAAAAAATTATTTGGAAAAATATTATCTTCTATTGGACCCCAAAATTAGAGCACGACTGATTGATGAGACCTTTGATAGAATTCAACATTTAAGAAGCTTGAGTGATTTATCTGACAAAACGTCATAAATGGTGACAGTAAAAAATTGCATTTAAATTGAAGAATCAATAAATTTTAAAAAAAGTGCTCATATCTATAAAACCACCATACTTTTTAAAGAACAATTCGTATTATTATGATTATTGTATGATTATCAAGTTTAATTAAAATACCACTAATTTTTGGTATTTCTCAATTCACTCACATCACCCCACTACCTCCACCAACTGAGAGCTATTTTATATTATTAAAAATAAAAATTTAAATAAAAACATATAAATATAGACAAGCAACTCGCGTGATATCGTCTATTGCGCTTTATATTTTACGCAAACAAGGATTACCCACGAAATTATTCCGGGCCAATTCATGAACACGTTCGATAAACAAGAACGTTAACTTGGAATTATAAATAAGGATATTAAAAACGTGATGTTTTTCGGCGATATGGCGTTTTATCCCCTTTTGGGTGTAGGTTAATCCCGACGACAAAATCTTTTTCATTCAAACCCTTATCAGCACCCCGATGGTGCATAGGGCACTGCATCATACAAACGCAGTGTTATCTTGATCGTTAAGACACAAAGGAAAGGTGGTCAGCCCTCCGCTTCAGGTACCAGTCCAGGGTAATATCGAATAAATATTAGAGTGAGAAAATCACTTATATTTATTTCACCCCCCTGGGAATCGAACCCGGGACCTCAAGAACAGTAGCCGAGCGTGCTGACTATTACACTACGGAGGCGGACTAATAGACATAATCTGGACGAGGAAAAGTCCCGACAAGCGGCAAGATATATTTTGACTGGTCGGGATTTCGATATAAAGGGATTTCAGTAAAAAAAACATAAAAGATAATATAAAAACAACACGTTGAGTGTGTCCAAATACTTGTTCACAAATCTGAATTATCTCCAATTAGGAATTTGAAACTATTTTATCTCACCAATAGGTGTCTTTAGTGAAATTCCAGTGATTCAAGCACTATATTTCGAAATTAAACCATATATAAAGAAGTTCCAAGAATTTGAATAGTGTGGTTGTTAATCATGGGTACAATTGGTGAATGTAACACGTTTGCAAAGTGATCACTTAAACCAGCCTATTACGGTCGTGAGCCCTGTAAATGTCCAGACTTCCATATTCTTCTTCATCCTTGTGTTGAGATGTCAAAAAATAAAATGAAAAATAACTACTATAATTGGAGATAATCCAGATTTGTGAACAAGTATTTTTTATACACTCAAAATGTTGTTTGTTTAATTTGATAAAAATTTGATAAAGAATCCAATCCAATTTGATAAAAATACCCTGCAGATTCTCTGTACTATAATCCGAACGCTCCACTAATCCGAACATAGGGTAAATTTTCGGCGTTCGGATTATAGAGGTCCTGCTATATATCGCTTACTTCTTTCAACAACGTCATATATCAAAAATACTTGATTTTTCCGGAGATCGTTTTTAAGATTAAAAATAAACTAAAATGTATTAAAAATAAATATCAAGTCACTTATTGAACTTTTTACTATGCAATAGATCATTTTTGGTAAAACCTGAATGTTTTTTCTCCATTTAAAAAATATTAAGTATATTTCAAAAAATAATTAAACAATACCTTCTAAATGCAAAAACAACACTTTCTGCCATGTAGCGGGTAAATACAAAGTTAAAAATATGCCGCTTTTGCTGGGATATAGTACATTTTCAGGGCATTCCGAAAACATGCACAAATGAAAATTGACGATTTTTGATATGACGTTGTTGAAAGGAGTGAGCGATTCGTTACATCCGAACTATTGTTAGCTGCAAGATGTTTGACTGCCTCGTACACTGAAAATAAATATTAATCGATTTAATTACCTGGCAACGAAGAGGTAGCAGGTTTGTTATCCAAGAGAACTTTTCTGTTTTACGGCTCGCTTTTTTCCACTACTTAATACCATATCGAAAAAACTGAAAAATCCGAAGAAAAAAAACACTTCTGGAATAATTTAACGCTAAAATAGTTGAATAAGAAATTTTCCACAGTTTAACGCGATACCTTCACAGATGACATGAAGTTCAAAATATACCAATTTCTATATTAAGTGTTAAAAGATTTGACGTTAAAGTCCATTTTAATTTATACACACACATATATATATATATATATATATATATATATATATATATATATATATATATATATATATATATATATATATATATATATATATATATATATATATATATATATATATATATTTATATATATATATATTTATATTATATATATATATTTATATTATATATATATTTATATATATATATATATATATATATATATATATATATATATATATATATATATATATATATATATATATATATATATATATGTGAGTGTGTGTGTGTGTAATTTAAGCGTAAATAATAGTTTACATTAGTGTAATATAAGCTAATTAAAGAAAAAAAATTAAAAAAATAGAAGGAAGGAAATAAATATTACAATAATAAACAAAACCAGGACAGGTTTTTGTGTCTTAAATAATTCTATAAATAATTTTATACGATATCAAACAATAAAGGGTTGGTAGTCAACGCCCTTCTTGATCCTGAATTATTAATAATATCGGAGTTGTTATGGATATTTGGATATACAGGTAAAAGTTATCAGTACAGAACTCTAAAGCATGATTTTACTACTTTTATTTTACTCAGACACTTCGATTCAGGTTGATTTTTAATATAAGCAAACCAAATTCCCTCTTGGAAAAAGAGTAAACAATATTTATAACCTCAAAATAAAACGTTGAAGAATATTAAAAAATAAAAATAAAACTTTTATATGAAATAAGAAATAATATTTTGAGTAGATTTACTTACATAATAAACCAAAGCCTTTAATAACCTGTCACGAATGAAATAATATCTCATTTCAATATAACAAATAACGTACAATATATTTTTAACGTGTTTCAATTAGTTTTAAGAAAAAGATTTCTCGTATGTTAATTAAAGGTAAATTTTAAAACTGAAATTTTATCTTTCAAATTTGATTAGAAGAACAGGAGCAAAACATGGTCTTTATGAGGTACACCACAAGTGAATTTTAAAACTGAAATTTTATCTTTCAAATTTGATTAGAAGAACAGGAGCAAAACATGGTCTTTATGAGGTACACCACAAGTGAATTTTAAAACTGAAATTTTATCTTTCAAATTTGATTAAGAACAGGAGCAAAACATGGTCTTTATGAGGTACACCACAAGTGAATTTTAAAACTGAAATTTTATCTTTCAAATTTGATTAAGAACAGGAGCAAAACATGGTATTTGAGGTACACCACAAGTGAATTTTAAAATTGAAATTTTATCTTTCAAATTTGATTAAGAACAGGAGCAAAACATGGTCTTTGAGGTACACCACAAGCAAATTTTAAAACTGAAATTTTGAAAATTTTAACTTGATTAAGAACAGGAGCAAAACATGGTCCTTGAGGTACACCATAAGTGCGCAAGGTTAGCAACTGTCAAACGCAAAGCGAAGCGGAAAAATGAGACATTGTCCGTGAGCTTAAAACTGAAAATATGAAAATGACGCTCGCATTCACACTCCATGCTACCTGTTATCTGTGAAGGTATGGGAGAATCTCTTATAAAACTGACCTCGGAGCAAAGTGACCAATTCGGGGATAACGTTCAGTGTTCGTTCGGTCGAGAGGTTAGGAGGACGCGACGCGACGTGCAGGCAGGTCCGCTCCGCCGGGCCGACTGGGAAGGCGTCGCGGCGCCACCCCCGACCCTGCTGGCGGCGGGACGGCCGCGCTGCGTGCGCACAGGTCCGGGACGAGGATTTCGCCATAAAAAACAACGGTGTTACTGTATCATTTAGCGTGGCTCAGCACGGTAAGAACGAGAGGACAAGTTGGTAAGACTAGGATATTCTGCAAGTAACCGGATAAGTTTTCTGCTAGTAAATTGAAACCTTGTAAATGGAAAAAACCCTGACATGAAGATCGGCAGCAAAATAAAAATATGTAAAACTTGTGTGCGACCCATCATGACGTATGGGATCGAATGCAGAGCGGACACCGCAGTATCAAAAAACGCGCTAAGAGTATCAGAAATGAAGGCTCCAAGGAGCGTATCTGTCAAGAGCTTACGAGACAGAATAAGGAACACCATATATATATATATATATATATATATATATATATATATATATATATATATATATATATATATATATATATAAGAGAAATATGCGAGATCCAAGACGTCATTGGGTGGGGAAGGCAACGAAGAAGACAATGGTATGCGCATGTGAGGAGTATGAAACCATCCAGACTCCCTTACATTGCACTGCACGGCCGACCCCAAGGTATGGGGAAGACAACGTAGAAGGCAATGGTATGCGCATATGAGGAGAATGAAACCATCCAGACTCCCCTACATTGCGCTGCACGGTCGACCCCAAGGTATGGGGTAAACAGCGAAAAAGACAATGGTATGCGCATATGAGGAGAATGGAACCACCCAGACTCCCCCACATTGCACTGCACGGCCGACACTAAGGTGTACGTCTCCCGGGCAGACCAGTATTATTCATCTTTATTCCAAACCTGGAATGAAAAACAGGCTTAGACAGAGACTCTCGTCCCCGATGCCTCCCTGGCCCAGTCCAGGGGCGGCCACTCTCCGGCGAGGGCGGCGGCGGCAGGGGGATCACGTGGGCGGCGGATCGATGCGGCGCCCCCCACCACATCCATACACCCCCGCCATCGCCCCCCCAACCCCCGCCCGCCCGCACCCCCCGCCGCAGCTCGCAACCCCGGACACTTGTAGCAGCGGGGCGCATTACCTAGCCCAACTGATGCATCTCGTGACGAAGCTCGCGACGAGTATTTGCCACTGAAACCATCATATTTAGTTTTTTTTTTTAAAACTATAATCAATACTTAGTTATTTTTTTACAAAAATGTTAATAATCTTAGTATATAACCACTCACCGAGATTTTAATGTCTACCGGTATCGAGACGTACCCGTCTCTTCATCAGGACAATCACTATCACAGCATGCGAACAATACCACCCTTCACCACCATAGCACCATTTACACACTCAAAATTACACAAACACATGCGATTTTCGGTCGACCCGAAGACCAACATACACTACAGTTTACAACACAGACGTGCGTTACGAGCCGAGGTTAAACATGCACCCAGTGCATGTTTAACCTCGGCTCATGGTAGACATAAAAATCTCGGTGAGTGGTTATATACTAAGATTATTAACATTTTTGTAAAAAAATAAATAAGTAAAAATGACTAACCACAAAGTAAATGCTTTAAATATTAATAACATTGAGAATATTAAAATAGTTTTATTTCTTTTATTTTCATCATATACATAATTGCTAAATAAAATTTACATTATGTGCCCTCACTGAGTTTTCCCGTGCCGAGGGCACATTTTACAATTTATTTATAAAATTATGTGAAGAGAAAAATTTTCATGATATCAAATACGACAGGGCCGAATGATGCGATCTACTTCAGATCTACCCACCTCCATTATGCATTCATGAATAACTCTTTTGGATGGATAGTACCATAGAAGCTGGTTGTACAAGTTTGTTGCAGAATAATCAAAGTTCTTTTGACAAAAGAGGTGTGTGTCAGGTTTTGTTGGATGTGTTTCTATGTTTTGGATCTTGTAGTTCTATGTAACTAACTACCTAACCAACCATCACGCCGCTTCCCCGCAGGGGTAAGCAGAAACAATCGAACGCCACACCACTCTGTCTTTGCAAACATTATTCGCCTCTTCTACATTCATGCATCTCCTCATACATACCCAACGATTATTACAACTCCTGACCCGGCCGCTTTCAAGTATTTGACATTCCTGATTGTGCCAAGTTTTCCTCGGTCTTCCTCTGCTTCTTTTTCCAACTACATTCGCCTCATAAATTTGTTTAACCGTTCTTTCCTCACTCATAGTTCTATGTACGTTTACATAAAGTGTGTTAATTATGATTTGTGGGGTTTGCTTGGAAATACTTACGATATATATTTTGTTTAAATATAAAAAAATGCTTAATAGGGATATTCATTTAAACAAATTATAAGTTTCTTTTTGCTTTCATTTATTTCTTTACTACTACTACTATCATCACGCCGTTTCCCCGCAGGGGTAGGCAGAGAGAATGGAACGCCACACTCTTCTGTCCTGACATACACTCCTCGCCTCCTTCACATCTTTTATATTTCTTTATGCACAAATTATAAATACCTAACAGCGAAAACTAAACTGGCAGTACACAATGGAGTCTTGGTACTAACCTTAATGCATGGAGTTGGCAAGTTGATCTCGAAGACTTATTTATGTACGGCAAAACGTTGAACGATGGACGTTCGGATGGTGAAAAGGGGAAACAATGCTAGGCATTATAGATAAAAATTTAAGGAAGGCGTGTTGAGATGGTTCGGACATGTTGAACGAATGAGTGAGAAAAGAACGTTTAAAAAATATAAGAGGCGAATGTAGTTAAGAAATAGGAGCAGAGGAAAACCGGGAAAAACTTGTCACGATCAAGTATGTCAAACACGGGAGGAACCAGGTGAGGAGTCGGAATAATTGGCGAGTAAGTATGAGGAGATGCATGAATGTGGAAGGGGCAAAAAATATTTTCGAATACAGAGTAGTGTGGCGTTCGGCGTTCCATTCTCTCTGCTTACCCCCTCGGGGAAGCGGTGTGATGGTTACTAAATTAGTTATAAGTACGTATGAATCGGGTAACTTTTTAAAAATGTGTGGCTTTTGAGATGTGGCTGCTTTTGAAGTATAAGGATAGATTATTTTAGAAATCTATTTTAAGAAAGGTCCTTATCGGATATTTCCCATCTCTGTATTAACGTTGCCAATATAGCTGACATGAAATGATCCAGAATAGAAAATGTCACATGCTTAAACATACGAACGTATAATTTCCATATTTTCTACGTACGTTTTTCTTCGTATGATAGTTTACATAGTTTACGCATTAAATTTACATAAATTTAAAATGGGCGGTTCTGAAACTGTTTATTTGATTTCAATGATGTTACTTTATTATTTTTTAAGAATATAAAACTTCATATCATTAAAAAAAAAACTTTTGACGTATGTAATGTTACCGCCTCTAAGCCATACATACATGTATAAGTATATGGTAAACATAATAGACATGCCCGAGAGTGTGTTAATGGATTCGACATGTCGCTCACTCCTTTCAAGAACGTCATAAATCAAAAATCGTAAATTTTCAGTTGTGCATGTTTTCGGAATGCCCAGAAAATGTACTATATCCCAGCCAAAGAGGCATATTTTTAACTTAATATTTACCCGCTACAGGGCAGAAAGTGTTGTTTTTGCATTTTGAAGAAAATGTATTGTTCAAATGGAGAAAAAACCTTCAGGTTTTACCTAAAAAGATCTGTTGCAGAGTAAAAAGTTCTATAAGTGGCTGGATATTTATTTTTAATACATTGTATTATATTTTTAAACTTTAAAAACGTTTTCCTGAAAAATCAAGTTTTTTGATTTATGACGTTCTTGAAAGGAGTGAGCGATGTATGTGCATCAAAATGTTATGATGTCAAGATTGATGGCATTGGGGATACTTTTTTAGTAAACTAAAACTAACTAACTAACCATCACGCCGCTTCCCCGCAGGGGTAGGCAGAGAGAATAGAACGCCACACCACTCTGTCTTTGCAAACATTCTTCGCCTCTTCCGCGTTCATGCATCTTCTCAAACATACCCGCCGATTACAACGACTCTACCTAACCTGACCACTTTCAAGTATTTGGCGTAACTGATCGTGCCATGTTTTTCTAGGTCTTCCTCTGCTCCTTTCTCCAATTACACTTAGTTAACTACAGAGTATTAATAACATTATTCGAAATAAACAGAGAAAAGAGATAATCTCATTGATTGTATCAGAATATTATCACAATATTTAAAAAAGAAGAAATAAAACATTTGTTATTAAGATTTTTTTTTACCTATCATTTTCATAATCATCCTATTATTATCAAAGTCTTTATAAGCGCCCTTGGGGAAGTGTTTTACGAAAATGGCGTTGTGCAAATTATCGTAATAATCAGCATTATTTTTATTAAATATTCATTGATTGTGAGACATTTTCTTACGGTGCCCAATCAATGAGATTGGTGAGAGCCCCAAAACAACTTAAAGACTTTTCCAAATAAAAAAAACTGAAATCTAGTCTATGTAATCCAAGGGCATGTGTGATAAGACATAGAAGAAGGTTGGAGTGTATGTCAGGACAGACGAGTGTGGCGTTCCATCCTCTCTCCCTATCGTTGCCGGGATCGGCGTGACGGCAGCAGTAGTAGTGACGACGCATATTTTTTGACGTGAAAAGCGACGAAACAGGAAGAACGCTATCACATTTCCGTTTCCAAGCTTCACGAGTTTTCCCGTATTTCCGGGAGCAAATTTCTCCGGTGTTCATATATTCATATCGCTCAATCCTTTCAACAACGTCATTTATAAAAAAAGCTTGATTTTTCAGGAGATCGTTTTTAAAATTAAAAAAATATAATGGAATGTATTAAAAATAAATATCAAGCCACTCATTGAACTTTTTACCGTGCAACAGATCTTTTTAGGTAAAACCTGAATGTTTTTTCTCCATTTGAAAAATATTAAGTATATTTAAAAAAATAATTAAACAATACCTTTTTTTTAAATGCAAAAACAACACTTTCTGCCATGTAGCGGGTAAATATTAAGTTAAAAATATGCCGCTTTTGCTGGTATAAAGAACATTTTCTGGGCATTCCGAAAACATGCACAACTGAAAATTGACGATTTTTGATATATGACGTTGTTGAAAGAAAGAGCGATATGTACAATATGAAGAGCATACTATGATATATAGAAAATGCACATTGAAGGTAGATTAATGATTGTTATTTATTTTATTCCTTAAAAGACCTACATACAATAAACAATGTAGGAAAAAATAGTAATTTTTGCAGTGTCGAAAAAAAAGTCAAATTTTATTTTTGTGGTGTCGGGAAAATCGACAAATAGCGTCAACTCACATTTTCCAAGAGCCGAGAAGGTTGGATCAAAGCGTCAAATTAATTGACAATTCGACTTTAATAATACGCTGCATCAATCCAATTCTAGGCGTAATAAGGTACTAGGCGAGGATAAGGCTAAAAAATAAACACACGTTATTATGGTATTCTGTGTTTAAGTAATTAGTTAAGGAAAGTAGAAAAAAAGTTATTATGGAGTTCGTAATAATATAATTATATATCAAAGTTTTAATGTGAGAGATATATTATACCTGAATAATAAGACATGATTGATGGAGTAAAGAGGGGATAAAATGACCATCGGGAGTATCAAAAAAAAACATTTTATTGCAGATCGTTTTTTATTATTTCCTTTTCTTAACATGGAACTGGTAAAGGAAGGAGGAAAGCAGAGTGAGCGCTCCCTCAGACGTATATATGGAAGAATTATTGTATGACAGAATTAAAAACGAAGATATAAGAAAGAAATGTAAGCCTGATCAAGGAATAATTTAAAAGATTAGGAAGAGTTCTTTACGGTGGCATGGACATGTGGAGTGAATGGATAACGAGAGAATGACTAAGAAAATATATGTGGCGAATGTGAGAGGGAAAACAGAACGAGAACGACCGAAAAAGACTTGGCACGATCAGATCAATCAGAAGCTAAAATCTGGCGGTGTCAAAAGTCTGTAATCGGAGGGCATGTGTGTCTAGATGTAGGATGTGAAGGAGGCGAGGAGTGTATGTCAGGACAGAAGAGTGTGGCGTTCCATCATTAATAAATTGAGTGAAGCACGATGTTTCGCTTCTTAACAGTACTGAGTATAAAAACAAAGAAAACACGTCACCAAACCGATCAAATAATAATCAGTACTGAAACCCAAAGGACAAAGAGCGAGCGCGACATATTAAGTTTGAAATATTATCGAATCTCAGCACAAAAATATTGGTCCTCCACCCTTTATATACTATTTTGAAGGAGTTACCTGTGGTGGGGAAAATATTATAAACATTTAAAAGTCAATAAACTGCGTCTCTTTGTTCTTCTCGCATACATTTATGAATACAATCTTATAATAAAAAATACGCAAATTTCTTGAATGTTTTTCGCAGATACCTTGTGGCACATTTTATAAACTTTATAAAATAAAACAACTTTGTTTTAACCACAAATTCTTATAAAACAAAACTTCTGCATAAACTGATTTTGGAAAAACAGTTATGTTATACATAATTATAAAATATGAACATTTTGATATCAGAAGTAAGTGATGCATTTAATCATGTACAAGGTAAGTGGCCATAATACTGACCTAGCCCCTATTACTGACCAATTTCAAAGTAACAACAGATAATAAGACACTGGTTCAATTATTACTAATTTTTAATATTGCCAACACTGCAGCCATGCTTGTGTTATGTGATGACAATGTTTTACTGTCAATATTTTGATTTTTCATATTTGAAATATCAGTTATAGTTTGGACATCTGGCAAGTAGCGTGCGCACACGAAAAAACCTTAACAGACAAGCCTAATCTTTCAAGTTTTATTTTTAAGGTGTATTATTTTTATTTGATTGATATTTAATAATATTTTATATGTGTTAGTTAATTTTGTGTCTTGAATTTACAAAAAACAAAGTATTTGTGAAATAACCATATGATTAATACAATACATTTATAAAATAAAAGTTGTCAGTATTACATTCACCTGAAATTTCAATAGTTTCTTTTACTGACCTATAGGTGAGTAATGAGTAAGACGAGAGCATTTTTAAAGTTTACATAAATTTGTGAACATTTTGATACAAGAAGTAAGTGATGCATTTAATCCCTTCCTTCCCTCTCTTGCAAGCAAGTTATGATGGTCAGACTGCTAGGCGTAAAAAATGAATATAAAATAAACTATGACGTAAAAATCATCAATTGACACGATATTTTCGGTATGGTGAAAATAATTATAACTTACGATATAATAATGAGACGATAATAATTTCTTAGATGGTAATCAAAGAAAAGTTGGGGATATGAAAACGTTTTTCTGAATAATTTCGTAGCTATAAAATTACGGTAGAAAACAAGAAGTTTAGAGACATACATGGTAGTCTCTTCGTTTAGAAAGGTTTGAATTGAAAATAATTGAAAGCTGACGAACAATTTTTGCGGCTGCAAGCAGCAAACAACCGGAGGAAATGGAAAGTAGGGGAAGCGGCCTATATCCAGCAGCGGAGGTCAGAGGACTCATGAAGAAGGTGTATACAAAAATAATATTTTCATACCATACATAAGAATGAGAATACTAGGGTCAAAATAAAAATTGTTTTTTTTTTCACTCTACTATTTGGCAAGGTTGATCACCTGTCCCTCATTTACTTAACAGTTAAACACTGCTTGTATACGATATGGTGGCATATGCACCACGGGTGGGGAGGTAAGGTCAGAATACTACATGTATATGTGTGTATATATACATATATATATATATATATATATATATATATATATATATATATATATATATATATATAATATATATATATATATATATATATATACACACACATATACATATAGTATGTTTATGTAGAGAATGACTAAGAAATATATGTGGCGAATGTGAGAGGGAAAACAGAACGAGGACGACCGAAAAAGACTTGGCACGATCAGATCAATCAGAACCTAAAATCTGGCGGTGTAAAAAGTCTGCGTAATCGGAGGGCATGTATGACAAGATGTATGGATGTGAAGGAGGCGAGAAGTGTATGTCAGGACAGAAGAGTGTGGCGTTCCATCCTCTGCCTACCCCTGCGGTGAAACGGCGTGATGGTAGTAGTAGTAGTAGTATATATAGATATTTATATATATATATATATATATATATATATATATATATATATATATATATATATATATATATATATATATATATATATTTATATATATATATATATATACATATATATATATATAAATATATATATATATATATATATATATATATATATATATATATATATATATATATATATATATATATATATATATATATATATATATATATATATATATATATATATATATATATATATATATATATATATATATATATATATATATATATATATATATATATATATATATATATATATATATATATATATATATATATATATATATATATATCTATATATATACACAAATATATAAACAGTTACCGTTTCTATATTTAGACGGCAGTACATGGAATATGGAACGCTGGGTATTAAATATCAAAGGGTTGGGTGATGTAATTTGAAAAACTTTGGGAAATAATATCGCTTTACACAAAGGAAAAACGTAATGACACAAAGGGCTGTGAACGGAGTATACTTTCTGGTGGCTCCTTATATAAGAGAGAGCGAAGCTGAAAAGGGAGAAGTTTTACGGTGCTGATTAGAAGTACTCCAGTCAAGATCATTAATACGAAAAGAAATACTTGGTACCTATCCGTTAGACTGTTCTAAACAAAGTGTTAACTCGAGAACTGCAGTACTAGGAGGCTAGGAAACTTTTAATGAAATGTTTTAGAAATTGACAGTTTGAATGCTATTGCAGAAAAAGGTGGAGACTGACCGGAGCATTTCGTCGTAACATAACGTCGTAACATCGCTCGCGGCGAGCATCACCGAGCATCCGAAACCGAAACTATGGATGGAGCGCTCGGCTCGCTGTACTGACTGCCTGAATGCTCGCATCGTAACGTGTTACGTTACGACGAAATGCTCCGGTCAGTCTCCGCCTTTAAAGATATAATCTTTTAAAGATGCTTTGTAGAACTCTATAAAATTGGAATATCATTTATCTAGAAAATAAATAAAATCGCCTGAATCGTTCTATACATTCACCATAACGAAACCGGATATTATATTAAAAACACGCTTAGGATAAAAAAAATATTTATCGATTCGGCAGTTACTTTGTGGTAATATCTATTGTGACACGTGTTTTGATGCATTCCGCATCATTTGAAAACACCGTTTTTAAGAAATTGTGGTATTAACTGAGTAAAACATAAATTAAAAACAGATAGATTTTACCACAAAGTGACCGTCAAATCAATTAACGAAAAGTGTTTATTTCTAGAGCAGGGTTGGTAAATTGCATTAGTTAATTATACACTCGATTTTTAATAAAAAAAGTGAAATTAATGTAATTCAAAAACAACTTTTTGAATTACTTACAAAAATACTTCAATTTCATACTGTGTATTTCTGTGATCCTTAGCGGCTCATTATTAGAAATATGTATCGAATTTGGGTAGAGTGGGTTCGAATCGAGAAACTCAGACTCAAAAGTCTGCGACACTAACCACGGAACCACAACCCGACATCATAATATATAACCATAATTTTGTTTGTTTGATATTTTTTTAGAATAAAGTGTCGAATCTGCTAAAATGCCAAACAGCAGGGTGTTTAGAAATCTGCGTAGGAGATTCGCTCTGAACGACACACCGACAAGCACGATCCAAAAGAGGCTGGACGTGATCAACACCCTGTCGGGCTTCTTCGGCTTCAACACGTTCGTCCCTGAATGGAAGGTCACGCCGCTATTGGTTTTCATCAGCGCCATACTGTTGGTGTCTGTGATTCTGGACGTAAAGAAAGGAACTGCGATGATCGAGAATAGAGCGCGAGAGAGGGTCGAGGATATTGTGGAGTCGTGGGTGTTCATAGCCACCCAATCGTCCTCCTTGATGAGGCTTTACAAGATGGTCAGGTAAATATTCTACTGTACCCAATGATGCATAGGATCGAAGCCGTTTTAACTTCATCTTAAGACTGAGATCTCGAACATTCAAATTAGAAGGCAATTGGCCGCGCTGAGGGCTAGACGTCTCTCCACGCTCAATTATATTTTTTTTCAATATGAGTAATTGAAAAAATTTTTTTTTTTAAAACTCCTTACCTTCCAATAATCTTTTCTTATCAAAACCATAAATTTATTCCGAATATTTTTTTTTCAATACAAAACGGTATTTTAAGAAAATAATTAAATAAAGTTGAACGTTACATGGGTAAATTAAGTTACGAATAAGTAATGATTAATAATTCGTATATTGGGGCCTTAACATTGTGTCGGTTTTCCAAATCATGGCAAATAAAAGGCTTTATATTCTTGAAACTATTCATATTTGACTTCTGTCACTTTGTAAATATATTATTAGGTAATTTATTTTCACCACCCTACCTTTGGGTTATTTTCAGGCATATTTTTTTTATAAACAAGCAAAAAAATCACAAAGTTTATTGTCACAAAATATTGTCAGGTATGAAACCTGACAAAAATTAGTCAGTGTATCCGGTACGCATTAAATATTTTTGGAACAGATATCTTTTCTCGTGCGCGTAGGTCATATGGGTTAGCGCGGAATGGTGAAGAAAACCGCGCGCAACACGTACGTTCGTATGTGTAGGGCGGTTAATGTTTTACTCAGTAAATACCACTTTCTTAAAATCTATTGTGACACATGTTTAGATGCATTCTGCATAATTTTCATCATTTCTAAACACCGTGTGTGAAGCTATTCCTAAATTTTAGTGCTGGGTCCTTGGGACGTTGAAGGTTGAAGAGGGGGTAGGAGCTGTTTCTTATTTTTATTTATTTATTTACTTATTATCATTTATTATTGATTTCTTATCAGTAGGGACATAGACAATAGGGGGAGGCTTTAGTCATTGTCATATTTTTAATTACGGGTTTATTTTTATTTATATTTTTATGAACTTCTATAGATAGTTTATTTATAAACTAATATAAGACCTCACATACTAATATAAGAGTTTTGCTTAGTAAAAAGCTTCTTTACATCTCACCAATAGATGTCTCTAGTGAAGATATCGTGATTCAAGAACAAGGTTTCTCAATTGGTTCATATACTTATATAGAACTTCCAAGAATTTGAGTAGTGTGGTTGTCATTAATGGGTAGAATTGGTGAATGTTACACGTGTGTAAAGTGATCACTTAAACCAGTTTATGACGGTCGTCAGCTCCGTTAATGCCCAGACTTCCGTATTCTTCATCTTTGATGAGATGTCAAAAAATAATATGAACATTAAAAAAAAAAAAAATTGACATTCTAACACAGAACACCTTAAATTCCTAAAACTTAACTAACTAACCATCACGCCGCTTCCCCGCATGGGTAGGCAGAGAAAATAGAACGCCACACCACTCTGTCTTTGCAAACATTCTTCGCCTCTTCCACGTTCATGCATCTCCTCATACATACCCGCCGATTGTTACGACTCCTAACCTGACCACTTTCAAGTATTTGGCATACCTGATCGTGCCATGTTCTTCTCGGTCTTCCTCTGCTCTTTTTTCCACTTACATTCGCCTCATAAATTTGTTTAATTTGTTTACCTTAAATTCCAATTAAATAAAAAAAATCTCAATTTTACTAAGTAAGAAATTCGCTTGTATTTCAGGTGCAAGGACTCTTTTCAGCAACTGTTACAGAAGGTAAACGTCGAATTCTCCCGTTGGCCCACGAGCAAGAGGGGCGCGGAAGTCCTGGCTAGGACGTCCAGGATCGGCTGGGGGATATTCTGGATAGACATGGTGCTGCTCGTCGCGGCGACCGTCTTCTTCCTGGTCAGGTCCGGCAAGGACTATTCGCTGCCCTCCCCGGCCTCGGGTTTCCTCATACCGATGGTTGACAATCTGCAGAGCCCGTTTTACGAGATAGTGTTCTGTTTTCAGGTGCAGTTCCATAAGCTATGTTCAATTTCTTGTTTTTCTTCGTGTGCCTTGTACGAGAGACATAATAATACCGTATTTTAGGTGTGTCCAAATGTTAGTTCTCAAATTCTGAATTCGTTCCACTGAAGTTATTTATAACAGGATTATTAGCTGATATCTTAACATAGATGGGGAAATCTATTAGAGGTGGGAAAAATGGAAGACTGGGTATTAATATGAGTACAACCTGTCATTGGCTGGTTTAAAGTGATCACACAAACCAGCCAGTGATAGTTAGATAGATAGCCCTGCAAATGCCGAGGCTTCTAGACTTCTTATAAATTTCTTCATCTATGTTGAGATATCAATGAAAAATCTTGACAATAAAAGTTAAAAAAACGATATACGAAATGCGCTATGTGTATTATATTCCGTTTATTTACTGTGTTTATTATTACTCCAACTACGTTTAATCATATAAATAACTTAGCCTAGTCATAGGCTGGTTTAAGTGATCTACCCATTATTGACAACCACACTACTCAAATTCTTGAATTGGTGAATGTTACACGTGTGTAAAGTGATCACTTAAACCAGCCTATGACGGTCGTCAGCCCCGTAAATGCCCAGACTTCCATATTCTTCTTCATCTTTGATGAGATGTCAAAAAATAATATGAACATAACTCCTGTAATTGGAGATAATCAAGATGTTGTGAACAAGTATTTGGACACACTCAAAATGTTGTATTTAAACTATGTAATACATTTTGTACAAATTGGCTACGGCCGTTAATAAATAAATAAATAAAAAAAATGCATTAAATTTCAGATGTCGATAATACTGGCCCAAGTGACGATTGCATTCTGTTCGAACAACCTCTTCTGTTCGCTCGCGATTTTAATATGCGGCCGCCTGGACGCCTTGGGAGTTGATCTCGAGGATTCTGCGGAACTAGCCCGGGAGACGGATCCCATAAGGAAGAGATATAGTAAGAATCGCAGGGCATCGGAAAACTCTATGAAAGCGCGAGGGATTCGAACCGTTCACTGGGAGGAAAATGCAGATATGACGAGCACTAAACTGAAGGAGTTCTACAGCGATTTTATAGGGAAACACGTCGAGATTTACGAGTAAGAATATAAGAAATCGTCAATAAATTATTATATTATAAAAGTTTCACCTCCATATTCAACGTTTGACAAACCAAAATGGACTATTGTAAAACAAGATTATTAATATATTTTTTATTATTTTTCAAAAATTTATTCGGTAGGCTTTGTGGTAATATACATGTATTTAAGTTTTGCTTGGTAAATGCCACTATTTACCAATTAAAAAAGTGGTATTTATCAAGTTAAACTTTTTAATGTCCACCTCCGTGGTGTAATGTTTTGCGTGTTTAGCTACCGTGAAAATAAATATTGGTGATTTTACACTTTAATATTTATTTAATATTACCCTGGTCTCTGAAGCGCAGGAGTGATCACATTTCCTTCCTGTAAGTAACGATAAAGAGTACACTACGTCAATACGATATAGTGCCCTACGCACCATTAGGTGCGGATAAGGGTTAGATTTTTTTAAAGGTGTCTTAACTTGATATGAACCTTGTAATATTCTTCAATTTTTTTATGAAAGAGGATGGAAGTCTGAGCATTCCAGGGTTTTTGACCTGGCATTTGGCTGGCTCAAGGGATCACTTTATACACTCGTGATGCATGTTTCATATGAAGTCGAGACACATTTAAAATTGACATCTTAACCGTAAGGTGAATAATCCAGTGTCCGATATAAATAATAATATTAATTTTGTTTTTTTTTTAAATTTTAATTATAATAAATGGTAGGTTTAAACGAGCTGATTTTTGTCAATTTCAGAACAGTCACTCAACTGGCGGCATTGTACGGCGCCATTTTAGGATTGCAACCCATTTATACGTCTCTAGTGGTCATTGCGAGCACTCTTCTTTACGACGGGAGTCAGCAATCTGTAAATTTATGTTTTTATATTTTTTATATAATTTAAAAAAAAGCATTTATTATGAAAATCATGGAATAAAATTACAGGTCTATATTTGGTCAGATAAAAAATAAAGTTCGTTATGCAAGGCATCACTGCATATCGTTGTCGTACAGGAGAAAGTGACCAACTAACAAAACGTAAAATGTTCAGGAGGATCATTTAAGTCGCTTTTGCTTGGCAAGAAAATAAACATCAATGCAGTTAGTCCTTTTTAACATGTCAATATATTATACTTCCAAGTTTCAAATCGCTATGGAATTTTTTCAGGGCAATATTAAGCTAGTAAGACATCAAATAGTAAATAATCACGTTTTTGTAAAAAATGCACTTGGTCACTTTGTCATGTATGACTACGATATATAAAAAATAAAAATAGCTTATTGATTTGTTACTAATTGCTATGTTTCAGAACCTATTCCTGCTGATGTCCTTCGCCCACATAGTCGAATTGTTTCTATATTGCTATTTCGGGGATTTGGTATCAGAGAAGGTAAAAATGTTGTTCAAGATTTATTTTTCTTCATTCCACTTAGTTCAAATCTTAAAATATCCTTGCTCATATTATTTGGAGAAATAAATATTCATAATATATCCTTGCTTATTCCTAGAGCGTCGGTTTGGGGTTCAGGTTATACAGCAGCCGATGGTATTGCGCGAGCAAAACGGATAAGAAACTAGTTCTACAGATGATGCATAGAAGCCAGAAGCCCTTCACTCTTAGGGCGGGCATATTCGGACCACTAACCATGGAAATGTTCTCAAAGGTAATCTATCTGACCCCATCTACTAATATTTAGTTAGTTAAAACTATATTCATTTTCTATCTGGAGCCAACACCACAAACTATCTTCAGGTTTTTCTGTCAGCTACCAGCTCCCTTGCACCCTCCCAAGTTCCCGAAGTTGAGACGAGAGCTGCTGATGTATTGTCAGCAGTGGTCGTCCTGGGTGGAGCGAACCTGATACCTTGTAAAAGAGCAAAGCTTGATTAAGGCTCACGGGAATATATGGCGTAGCCTATTGAATCGTCTTTTCTTGCTGACAGTTGTTACCAAAATTTGCTGCGTCCTACGCTTTATCTCTCGATTCCTAACAAAGTCAAACCACCGAACGCCTAAAATTATCTGCAGACACATTATCAAAGCTACGTACACGGCTGCTCTGGGCCCTTGCAAGATGCCATTTTTCACAGCCGTGTAGGAGAAAGAGAGCAATGCAGGCATTGTATGTGCGGCATTTGGGTACCAATATTTACTGAAAACAATGAGTTTAGAAAACCCGCACATTAAAAAATATATACGGCAATGGACATTCTAAAAGAAGAATTTCCGCAGTTAGTATATTTTCGCGGAAATATATTAGCAGCCAGAAACAGTCGTGGAGTTGACTGCTCGCAGGCAACATGAAGAGGTTGACTTACTGCAGGTTAACTCCCGTCTAGCGGTGCGAGGACCGGCTGTAAAAATGCAGTCAACTCCAACTGCTTAGAGCTGCTCGAGTCTCTATTACGCCTTGAGTGAGGGTGGTATCCTAGGGTGACCAGATTCTAATTTATTTTTAATATTAAAAATTATTCATTAGGAAAAATAATTTAGCAAATTATAATCTTGTTTGTACATTTTCAGAGCATGCAGATGACGTACTCCATATGGACAGTTTTTAAAGGAAGGGCTGCATCGAAATAGATTTCATTCGAAATCGTTTACTGATTTTCGAGAACTACACATGGTGAAATGTGTAGTTCTCGAAAATCAGAAAATTCATCACCAGGTGTTTGAAAGAACAAAATTTGTGTTTACACCGGTTAATGAGAACATCTGTAGTTCTCGAAAGTAGTCGTATTTTTTATACATTAATAAATTTAAAAATTATTATTTTGGTTTAATACTAGTGTTTAATTTTTAGATTCAAATCGAGTCATTCAACAAAATAAATGCCAAAGCAATAAATAATTTTATAAATTCAAACAACTTTGGTTTTAATCACTTTTTATTAATTTATAAACACATTATCAGCGTTAAACACGCACACGTTTAACCCTGATAATGACAACGTTCTTGTCGAAACCGGTTGGAGAAAAGTACCAAAAAAGTGGTTAAAAACAAAAAGTTTAAACAAAAAGTTTTAGTTACAAAGTATCTGCGAAAAACATTAAGGAAACAATAAGTAAATGGCAGATAATATTATAACGTTGTATCGTGGGTATACTGCCAAAAAATGTTCACTCTAAAATCCCTGTTTGAATAATTCCTGTTAAGTAGAGCTGAATAAAATACCCGCTATTAAACTTAAAGTTGAATTTACTTTTAAAACCGTTTAAGTATATATATATATATATATATATATATATATATATATATATATATATATATATATATATATATATATATATATATAATATATATATATATATATATATATATATATATATATATATATATATATAATATATATATATATATATATATATATATATATATATATATATATATATATATATATATATATATATATATATATATATATATATATATATATATATATATATATATATATATATATATATATATATATATATATATATATATATATATATATATATATATATATATATATATATATATATATATATATATATATATATATATATATATATATATATATATATATATATATATATATATATATATATATATATATATATATATATATATATATATATATATATATATATATATATATATATATATATATATATATATATATATATATATATATATATATATATATATATATATATATATATATATATATATATATATATATATATATATATATATATATATATATATATGTATATATACATATACATATATATATATATATATATATATATACATATATATATATATATATATATATATATATATATATATATATATATATATATATATATATATATATATATATATATATATATATATATACACCGCAGGACAAAAAAATTTACGAGTTTACTTGCTACCGCACGCCTTGACTTTACTGAACTCTTTTTCTAAGAAATCCTTTATCGATACCTCTTTCTTTTGTTCAATAAATTAAAGACACTTTGTGTCACCTTTCTACAATATTTACATTTTAAAATGTCTCAACAATTTTGTTTTACCCGCGTTTGAGGGAACATAACATAACAATCATGGAAAGTGCAAAGCAAATGTCGATTGCGATAAAATCCAAAATAATCACACTGTCGCAACAAAACATATCTAATTGTAAAATATCTCGTTGAGTTGGGTATTCAGAAGGTGCAGTGAGGTTTTTATTTAAAAAATTCCAAGAAACTGGATCCATACAACGGAAAAAAGGAAGCGGATGGGGGCGTGCGACATCTGCCCGAGATGATCGCTTAATAAAAAAATTGTTATGCGCGATCGATTTTTAACGGCACTTAAAATACACGCAGAGGTGCAGTCTACCAGCTAATCAACATTTTCCGTAAAAACAGTGTCCAGGCGGCTGTTGGAGCATGGTTTCCAAGCACGAAGTCCCGCAAAGAAACCATTACTGACGAACAAAATGCAGAAGGCTAGACTGGATTGGGCGAAAGAGCACCAGAATTGGACCTTGGAGGATTGGCAAAATGTTATTTTCTCCGATGAATCAAAATTCAACCTTTTTGGTCCAGACGGCAGAAAGATAGTTCGACGAAAACTTGGGGAAAGATACCATCCGTCGTGCGTCACTCGAACCGTTAAACATTCACCCTACGTCATGATTTGGGGGTGCATGACAGCGTACGGTTTGGGACCTCTAAATTTTATACAGGGTACGATGAATGCCATCCAGTACAAAAAAGTATTGAAAAACCATCTTATTCCAACAATCGAGGACATTACGCAGTATACCGCGGACCCGATTTTTCAGGACGATTTGGCGCCGTGCCATAGAGCCCGCACTGTGAGTACAAATATTTATTTTTTAATGCACTTTGTAGACCACTTGATAAATAATTTATTGTTTTTCTTACAGATCATTGAATACAAGGATAAAATTGGCTTAAAATCGTTGACGTGGCCCGGGAATAGTCCTGATTTGAACCCGATAGAAAATTTATGGGCGATTATGAAAAAAAAAGTTGGGAAAAAAAAAAAAAAACATTGAGGAATTAAAAAAAAACTTGATTCAAGTTTAGGAAGAAGAAATAACATCAGAAATTTAAGATTCGCTTTACGCTTCGTTAAATAATAGAATTTTACATGTAATAAAAAATAAAGGTGAATTCACTAAGTATTAAATATTTTTAAATGTTATAAATATGTTTAAATGTAAAATACCTTAATTTAAAATAAAGCGATTAGAACCTTCTTCTTAAATATGAATTAAAAAATTACATGTCTTTTATTACTCCATCACAAACACTCGACCATAAATGAACCGTTATGGGTCTCTAAGGTTCGGATAATCTGATACCTGGTATATAATGGCAATTTCTAAGTACAATTCATGAGTAAGATCTTTCATTTTAACCTTGAAGTAACGAGTAGTCATCACATATGTTAAACAATACAAAAAAAACTAATTAAATATCAAGAATAATTCATTATGTGTCAATTTTAGTTTTTTTGAGGACTCGTAAATTTTTTTGTCCAGGGGTGTATATATATATATATATATATATATATGTATATATATATATATATATATAAATATGTATTTTTTTGTTCATATTTGTAGATAACGGTCAGTTTATAACAACCAAATATCTCAAAATTGACAAAAATGTAGTTAGAGCACTTTACGTAGGGCACGTCGGTATATTCCATTGTTTAGGGTCTTCAATACATATGTACAATATATCAATATTAAAATAAATACAATACATGAAAGACAAAGATATTGATAGGAAATTCGAAAACATCAAAGGCAGTTGAATATTTTCACAGCGGTGTGAAAATTATAGACCACGGGCTGAAAAACAAAGGAAGCTGAAATTAGGCGCGTCCCACAACCACCACAGCCAAAGGCCGTTGTTATTATACAACTACTGTGAAATGGTGTGAAAAACGCCGTTTCCCGTTCCACCGATGTCGCCTTTCATTGTTCCGACTTATTTTATTATTTTTAATTCTAATCTCTTTTGCATAATAATTATTGCTCCAACATGCCAGACTAGAGGAGTTTGCTTTGTATTGATCTCTCTATTCCTCAAAAGCGATTGACGATAAATGGAAAAAATAATGAAAAACAGTTTTTAAGTATTTTTTTGTATAATAACTATTGCTACAACATGCCAGACTAGAAGAGTTTGTTTGTATTGATCTCTGTATTCCGCAAAAGCGATACATGGAAAATAATGAAAAACAGTTTTTTAAGTATTTTTTTGCAAAATAACTATTGCTTTAACATGCCAGACAAGAAGAGTTTGTAATTAAAATGTAACTTTGTTTTTAAATCATTTTAAGTATTTTATTATAACTTAATTATAATGTCTACCGGTTTCGAAGCTAACCGCTTCTTTATCAAACTGATTAATACTAACATTAGTATTAATCAGTTTTGATAAAGAAGCGGTTAGCTTCGAAACCGGTAGACATTATAATTAAGTTATAATAAAATGTTTATGGTGATTTTAAAACAAAGTAACATTTTAATTATAAAATGGAAAATCACAAAGTTAGTGCTTCAAATATAAGAACAGTTTGCTTTGTATTGACTCTATTCCACAAAAGCGATTAACGATAAATGGAAAAATAACGAAAAACAGTTTTTTCCCCGTAAAAGCATGTGTTTGACATTTTAGAGATAAGAACATGTGTCATAAATCTAAGAGAGGTAAATAAATTTAAGTTTCGTACTGACATTTCTAGGTGGAACTGCATTTTATAGAAAAGACATCACCTGTGTGATGATGTCGGTTACGACAAAACCCGGTAGCCGGTCAAATAAAATTTATGTGGAAAAAAACTACATAATTACTTGTGATTTCATTCTATAAAGGTAAATAAATAAGGGCACAAAAAAATACTTGTCAAACTGATGCTTCGTAAACAATATAAACTATAAAGTGCAGAAAATAAAGACCGGTCGAGTTAGGGACTAGACGTGTTTTTGCGCATTTTTTTAGAATACATATTGGAATTAGTTTTTTTAGATTATACGAGTATATCGAGAGAAAAATACATTTTTTTTAAACTCCCTACCTTTAAATAACTCTTTTCTATTCAAAACCATATATTTATTTCGAAGAAAAACTTATTTTTACTTTACAGAAACGTTTTTTTAATGAAAATTTAAATAACGTCAATCGCTAGCTAGGTTTAAAGAAACTTAAGTTGCAATTTATCGTATATTGGGCCTAAAGCAAACGCGGTAAGGAGAGATGGTACCTTCTGAAGAAAATAATGATATTTTTAGAGAGTAAGTAAGATACAGCGGGTGAGGTGAGGTGCTTAATATATTTGGATGTATTATGACTTAACGTTACAAGATTTGAAAAATGAAATCCGTGTCAAAAAAAATAGTTATAAAAATGGATAGTATAGTCTCCGACAGTTGGGGATTCGTTGGCGCAGTGTGACTGTTACATTGCACAATGTACACATCCTATCTTTGTATTGGTACATCTTAAAATATTCATGAATCGAATCTGAAAAGGACGACAATTTACCTTTTAAAATTAAATTTTAACTAAGATACGCCACACGTGTATAATACAAATGTGTCGATTTTTTTTATTAAATAAAAAAAAAAAACAACAAAAATATAATAAAGTTTCAAATTGCCTGGTATACATATTTCTGTATTATTAAATAATTGATACGGTCAATTAATAAAGAACAGAATGAGGACAATTATTTGGTTTCATTATTTGCATGGTAGATTAAAGGGTTGAAAATGAACGTCTAAAATTATTTGCCCAATTAAATATGTTTGGGTGTTTGTAATATGAAGAAAGTTCCCAAAATATGGCACTTGACACCATCGGTGATACCTTATCTGCAATATTTTAATAAAAAAATGTATTTTTACCAAATGTGTTTATATTTTAACGACAAGTTTTGGAAGCTACAGATTCTTCTATATAAGGGTTAGGATATATACTTAAGTATTAATAAGGATAAATAATTATCAGTACTGTAAGTGAGGGAAGGGGGTAAGTTAGGGGGTGGACTTTGAGATTAACGGTAACATGGAAAGCAAAGGTGAGGAATTTTGAAATAATATATTAATAATAATAATAAAACCCTTATCCGCACCCCAATGGTGCATAGGGCACTGCGTCATATAAACGCAGTGTTATCTTGATCGTTTACACATGAAGGAAAGGTGATCAGCCCCCCGCTTCAAGTACCAGTCCAGGGTAATATTGAATAAATATTACAGTGAAAAAATCACTCATATTTATTCTTACCCCCCCTGGGAATCGAACCCGGGTCCTCCAGAACGGTAGCCGACCGTGCTGATCATTACACTACGGAGGCGGACAATTTATTAGATTATTAGAATTTTTTTTTTGGATTTCTAGATTTTCACTGTGTGGACTTTGTATGATACTGGGTGCAATAATTTGAGTATATGTGAGTTGAATCAGAGATTTGTATCCATTTATGATTTGCGAATTCAGAAAAGTAGTTGTTAACAAGACCGCTACAATATTTTTCTGACCCGTCATAGATTGGTTTATTATCACTTTTTGCACGTGTAGCGTATAAAGTGATCACTGAAACCCACTTTTGAAAGGTCGTATAAATAACCAGACTTCCATATTCTTATTGATCTGTGTTGAGATATCAATATGAAAAATAACTCTTAAGACAAAACATTGCGAGATGATATTTCATTTTTAAAATCCACAGTATGTTGTATATTTTATTGTTACTATTTGCAAGGAAAAATAAATAAAATGGGAATCAATTCTCCATTTGTAACGGGTACATCTCGTTATGCAACCTAAAAATCCTCAACAGCTTTCTGAAATGCACGTTTGTTTTCGAATACTATCGTAAAAATAGTTTGAGAGGAACTGGAACTTGTATATGTTGACAGCTTCTGGTAGCGGGTATAAATTGGAAAACTCTAATCGAAAATTCCAGAATTTTACACACCGACTGAATCCACAGTTTGGAAAACGGGTAAGTCGGAATAGTATTTTTTTTAACAGGTTAAAACATATTGCAAAATACCCTTTATTTTCATTGGCAGTTTTTAAAAAAAAAAATGTTTCATTAATTTTTTATTTAAGTAAAAATAAAAGGAATTTGTAGTTTGCAATTCAGTACATAAAATAGATAATACGTTGAAATTAACGACGATATCTAATTTTAAATACAACTATTTCAACATGTTTTTTTTACCAGAAAATAAACATTTTATCAGAATTATTTTACAAAAAAAAAATCTTATTATAAAAAAAACTAAGTAGTATATATTTAATATTAATTGCATTTATTAGTTATGCAGCCACTTTACGGTAATATTCATCCATTTTTTATTTAATTTTACTTATCACCTTTTAAAATAAATATAACTATTTCTTAAAATCTATTGTAACGCATGTTTTAGTGCATTTAAAAAAATGTATTTAACGTTTTTATTTTAAGTTTCACTTCGCAAAACACTATTAAGGTATTCAATCAATCATTAATTAAAATTCACATTAAAAATGGATAGATATTACTACAAACTGACTGACGAATCAGTTAATGAGGTATTAAATGTGTTAATCGACAAAACGGTAATAATCTTATAAGAATTATCCTTTTGTTCCTACGCATGATGTGTAGGTGAAACTACAAAATTAAAAATAATATAATACCGTGAAACGGCCGTTGAAATATTTACAGAAAATCACATCAAAGGCCGACCGGTCGACCCATAGCAAAATAATGAAGTTCAAAGAATACTTCAAATCCTGCAAGACCGTTCGTAAGAACACGCTAGGCGACCAGCGGTTGATCATGGTCTGGAGAATACTCAACTTCCACGGGATCCTGTGTTTCCTCGAAGGCTGGAAGATGCCGCGCAGAGCGGTCATCTTCGTGACTATCCTCATCCTCTCCTACTGCAAGGACTTCGTCACGTTCGCGACCATAGTCCTCGAAGGGTCTGTGAAGATACCCCAGGACGTAGAGACGCTCACGTTCATACAGACCCAACTGATTACCACTTACAGGATATACTTGGTGATCAAGTACAGAGACGGGCTGAAGAAATTGGTCAACTATATAACGGAGGAGTTTCCCAGCTGGGTAACGGACGTTAAAATGAAGGAATTCTTGAAGCAAAAATCCAGAAGAGGGATGTGGATCTATTACATGCATTTGGGTATTTTTTTTTATTTAGCTTACATTACATTTAGTTTACAAACTAATATTAACACTTTTATTTTTTATTGGTAAAATAGTAGGTACACATGTTTTAAACATTTTTTACAATGATTAAAGAAAACACTTCGTTTTTTACCACTTGAGTTTTATTTTAGACTACATGTTTCAGAAGTTAAACTTCCATCATTGAGGTCTGTATAATAACTAAAATATAAAATATAAAATAGTTCTATAAATAAGGAGAGGGGAAAGTAAGGGGAAGGGGTTATTGGACAAACTGCGAGAAATTTAAAGATTGGAATTAAAGAACACCATAGCGGTCTTGTTAGTAATTATTTTTCGGAATTTGCAAATCACATTATATATACTAATCACTCATTTCACTCTCATAAATTAAAATTATTACACCTTGTTCATATAAAGGCCAAATTATGAATTATCTTGAAAATTTAGAAATCCAAAAAAACCTAAATTCTAATAATATTTTTTTAAATAATATATTGTTTCAAAATTCTTCACCTTTACTTTCCATTTTTCCTTTGTTTTCAAACTCCGTCCCTTGACTAACCCCTTCCCCCTACTTTCCCCTCTCCTTATTTATAGAACAATTTAATATTTTATATTTTAGTTATTCATACAGACCTGAATGATGGAAGTTTAACTTCTGAAACATGTAGTCTATAATAAAACTCAAGTGATAAAAAACGAAGTATTTTCTTTAATCATTGTAACATGTCTTACCACAAAGTTAATGCCAAAACAATAAATAAAATAAACATTTTTTGTTAATATTACTAGGGTACATTTATTTTTGTACGGTATACCTTATTTTGTACCTACCCAAGAAAACAAACAACATCTTGTCGGCTGTCCAAACTTAAAACACGGTAAGGGACATTTTTAGTAGTACGTTTTTTTTCGCATTTTTGGACTAAATGGAATCTACATAGATCTGTTTCAAATGCCTTTTGTAATACAATATCATCTGAAAATATCGCATTGGTCTAATGTCTGTTTGATTTTTTTTTATTTCACCTGCAGCTCAGCTCATAACGGTGATAACGCTGCTCATTTTGAGACCCATGTTGTCACATCAGCCATATGTTCTCATAATGCAACCACCGCTGGGAACTCTTCCATGGATACCATCGGACCGAGATCCTTGGTATCAATTGACTTATTGCTTTCAGGCGAGTATAAATAATGCGTTTTGGAAATATTTTTTTATTTTATTTTTTATTAAGATGTATGTAAATTTTAAATCAGGTTTTCGGGCGTTTCATAGTATGTTATATAACCTGGGTTCAACTCTTGCATACAAATAAAGGGTCTCTTCAAAATAAAAGCCTTCTAAATCCTATCATAGATGGCTAATGCGAACTCAATCACGGAACGTCATGAGATTGATCATATACATATGTATGAGTTCCAAAATTTGAGAAGTGAGGTTCTTAATCACGGGTAGAATGGTGAATGTTACACATGTGTGTTAAGTGACCACGTAACTAGCTAATGAAAAGTCGTAAGACCTGTAAATACTCAGATTTTCATATTCTTCTTCATCTATGTTAAGACATCTATGCCATAATTGTTTCTTAAATATTTTTGACTAATTTAAATCTTGTAAACCGAGTTATTACGTATAGTGTATTACGTTTGTAATTTGTAATTAAAGTTTCTTGAAAAATGTTAATAATTACATTGGGTATTTTATTTATTGGCTTTTAATATTACTGCGACGAATATCGTAAGTGTCGTTGTAAAACAAATATCTAACTATCGTTGCCTGAGTCCTCGTTAGCTCAGTAAATCATTTACAAAAAATGGAAAAGATTTTTGTATATAAAACTTTTTTTTGAATATTTGAACGGCAATTAAATATTCCCTGTTGCAAATATTCATGCACACGAATATCCATTAGTATAATATTGGCAGGCGATAAGGCTTCATCGGGAAGCGGATGTATTGAATATTTCATTGCGGTTTTGATTCGACCGAAAATAGCGAGGTATCATATTGCATGATATTAAAATTGCATAGCGTTGCAATCTGCCGTTTGAAACCGTGTACAGTAAAACCTCGATATAATTGGAGGGAGAACTCCCTAGATATATTGATAAAACTCGTGACACAGTAAGTATATACAGTATCAATGAGATTAATTGAAACAATTTTTTTTTCTTCATATTTTTAACACCCTCTAAAAAAAGGTTTTGGGGGTATTATGAACCAGGGCTGCTTCTTTCAGTGACTGAGATGATCAAAAGCGAGAAGTATCACCCAATTCTACTGGAAACGATACTACCAGAGATACAAAAACGAAGGTCAAATGGTAATGGAATATTTCAGCAGGATTTAACCCCCTCCCACAAATCCAAAAATATAATGAAATTTTTCATACAAAAACAATGAACTGCGCTGGACTGGTCAAGAATTTTACCAGACATAAACCTTATTGAAAATCTATCGGCAATCTGTGAGAATCGGCTCTGCTAAATTGATTGCACTACGGTGGAAAAGCTCATTTTGTCCATAATTCAGGTATGGTTTTAAAACAACGAAAAAATGGCATCCACGTGCCAAAACCTTATATAATAATCGATGCCAAAAAGAGTAAAATCTTTGAGTCCAAATAAGATCATATTAAATATTAATTTGTGATATAACTAAAAAACAAAAGATTTTACAAAACTTTTTACGAAAATACAACAAAAAAAGTTTTGTTTCAATTAATCTGTTCGATACTGTATTAGATCAAAACAGCCATCTATGTTGGATTGAGGAAATCTTTTATATAGCAGAGACCCTTTATTTGCATGCAAGATCCGAGCCCCGGATTATTCTCACAAACTGGCAAACGCCTGAAAACATGATTTTCAATTTTCTAAGTAGCTTATAATTTGACCAATCATTTTTATTTTCAGCATTTTGAGTGTGCCCAAATACTTGTTTACAAATACGGATTTTCTGTATTTAGGAGTATTTTAACATTTTGACATCTCAACATAGATGAAGAAGGTATACATATATGAAAATATATAGTGTAGAAAATATTTAAAAAAAGTTCCTAAATAGTATTTTCTATGACTACTTAAATTCGACTCTTTTTATTTTCCCCTTTTCACTATTAAAAATCTGGAAGGTTAAGTTGTCAAATACAGTCCTATTTTATCTTTTTTAAGCACATTATGGCTGTTTCGTTCACTTTTTGTCATTGTGATTATTGTACAAGGTTCAATATAAATTATTTCATTGTTTTTTTTATTAAAGGAAATAAAATCATTAAAAAGACAATTTGAAATGGGTAAAAATGAAGAATTACGACAGTAAAAAAAATATGGGCTTATTCCGTCTCCGTAGACGATATTTTGACAAAGAAAATTGACTTGTTTATTTTCAATTTTTCTTATACAAAAACGAAAAAACAAAATTACGAACAATACAAAGTAAACAAGTCAATAAAATCGAGTACTAATGCAAAATGAAAATGTGATTCCGTCGGTTTTTACATCACACAGCTATTGGCCTATTGTATCACTTGGGACTTGCCAGTCAAGTTTCCAAGCATATCATATATAATAGCACAAGTTGTAACAATCAATCTATAATTCTATGAATATGTATATTAAGTTATTTTCCATAATACACGACATGATGTAACCAAACAACGCAAGCTGAATTATAGAGGTGATCGAATCAGGTAGTCAGAAAATGATCGAAGAAGTTTGCTGGGATAACTTATATGTTATGTTATTTTATGTGATTTGCAAGTTTTTTTTTTATTTTTTATAACAAGAGTCCAAGTATTTTTTTTTAAATGTAAGTACAGATCAAACAATCAGCAAATATGGACATACTCATGCACTGTTATTTTAAATACACACCTTATTTATATAACTAAATTCAAACCGAAATATATGAAGTTTTCCTACAGCTGAAAATCGCCGCAGCTGCAATGAACAATAAAAATCTAATGTTGAGAAAAAACTCAATTCTTTTTTTTCATTAATTGTTTGGCAGTCACTTTGTGGTATTATCCATTTTTAATTTCAGTTTTACTTGGTAAATACCACTATTTTTAAATCTATTGTGACACGTGTTTAGATATATTTCGCAACATTTTCAAACACCGTTTGAAAATCATGTGGAATGCATCGAAACACGTGTCCCAATAACTTTAAGAAATAATGGTAAGTACCAAGTGAAATTTGTATTAAAAATGGATTTTATATGGTTTTTGCTACTGTATCTTTATTTCATTTGAATATTGTATGAAATATTTATAGGATTTTCGTAATTACTATAGATTCATTCACCTTTACTGGAAAAACAGAATTTTGCAGCTAAAAGCCTCATAAATTTTAATACTTTAATTCAGGAACGGTGTTAACCCTTCACTGCATGACTTTTTTTGCATGACTGCATAACTGCATTGACAGTTCGTCTTCGAGAGACAAGTGAAGTTATTATTTTGGCGTTCATAGCGCGTCTTTTGGCTAAATTATGAACTATATACGTGAGTTATGAATGTATCCAATCAGTAACAACAAAGAATGGTTGCTTATATTTTTAAAGAACGTTTTAACACTAACTTTTGGGTATGTAACAAATTTGATACACTAAACAGCGAAGGGTTAAGCTTGTTTATTCCAAAGTAAATATGTCTAAGTATACTTATTTGGTCGAGTAAAACTTAAATTTAATAGAAAAAAAACTGAATAATTTTGTGTGATTTTCAAAGATTTTTTTGCGTTAGATTTGGAAGAATCTCCTCGCTATCAGCATGGCCTTCTCCATGAACATGTTGTTTTTCACCATGTCGGTACGAGCGTGCGCGCACCTGGACTGCATCTCCGAGGAGTTGGAGTGGCTGGGAGTTCCCGGAGCTGCCGAGCCGAGAGTCATCATAGAGACCTTCGTCAACCGGTACAACCGAGTCAGGGAGTAAGTCACCAGAATCGCAGCTTTTCAGTGATATACCCTCAGAGTTTCCTTACCCCCTTTAGTACTAAAACAGCGATACCTTCAAAGACTGTTGAGTAATATAAAAACACTAAAAGTGTTTGATAATGTCTTAATAAGACGAAACGCGTCACATATTAACATATAATAATAATAATAAAACCCTTATCCGCACCCCAATGGTGCATAGGGTACTGCGTCATATAAACGCAGAGTTATCTTGATCGTTTACACATGAGGGAAAGGTGATCAGCCCTTCGCTTCAGCTACCAGTCCAGGGTAATATTGAATAAATATTACAGTGAAAAAAACACATATTTATTGCATTTTTTTTAAGATTCGTCGATCTCCTCAATCAACTGTTCTTCATATTGACCGCTGTGCAACCATTCTACACTGGAGTCAGCGTCATCACATCTCTTTTGGTTTATGATGGAACTGAACAATCCGTAAGTTACAAATATGTAAATATTTTCACTATTTTTATATATCGCTCACTCCTTTAAAGAACGTCATAAATCAAAAAACTTGATTTTTCAGGAGAACGTTTTTAAAGTTTAAAAATATAATACAATGTATTAAAAATAAATATCAAGCCACTTATTGGACTTTTTACTCTGCAACAGATCTTTTTAGGTAAAACCTGAAGGTTTTTTTTCCATTTGAAAAATATGTAGTATTTTTAAAAAATTAATTAAACAATACATTTTCTTCAAAATGCAAAAACAATACTTTCTGCCCTGTAGCGGGTAAATATAACGTTAAAAATATGCCTCTTTTGCTGGGATATAGTACATTTTTTGGACATTCCGAAAACATGTACAACTGAAAAATGACGATTTTTGATTTACGACGTTCTTGAAAGGAGTGAGCATTAAAATTTTAGTTTGGTCGCGGTAAAAATGGCACATGCCTGACAGTGGTAAAAGCCGGCTCGACCTGAAGCTATAATTTTTCCAGAGCCCGTGTAGAAATGTATCAGCATCAACCAGAGCACTGAAATTGATTTGACGTGTTTCGCGTACTTTGTTGCGCGGGTTCCGCTGAGGCAGAGAGACGTCGGGATGTGTCGGTCAATATGCGCCTATTCTGTTTCCGAGATAAGACTACGCGAGCATTAGTAACCCGATTCTATTGTCTGCTCTCCTAGGAAGGGAAATGGAATACGATATTCTATTGATATTTGGATCCGTGTTTACGTGTAAACTTTTGATTTCGTAGGGTAAACATGAGTCAGGAAAACATATAAAAAATATTAGTACATTTTTGGCACATTAACATCGATGAAGAAGAATATGGAAGTCTGGTATTAACAGGGCTTACGATGTATCATAGGCTGGTTCCTATTCACAAACACCGAATTCAATCATTGGGCCGACCACCGGAGATGTCACGTCTCTTCACGCACGATTTTAAAAAAAAATACGTTTATTGGATTTTTTGTTGTTGTTTTTTTTAGAATATACATAAAGTATGTGGAAAATATTTTAATATGTTTTTTTAACTACTTACCTTACTCAGATTGTTTTCTTTTCAAAACCATATAATTGTTTCGAAGCAAAAAAAAAATCAATGCAAAAACGGTGTTTAAAGAAAAAAATAAATTACGCAAAATGTTGCCTAGATTTAGAGAAAATTACTGGGCCTTAATTGATTAATTACTGGGCCCAGGACGACCACTGCTGACAATTCGTCGCCAGTTCTCGTCAGAACTTCAGGACACGGATCTGACTTGGGATGATGCGAGGGAGCTGGCAACCGTCAGAAAAGCCTGGAGACAGTTTGTGGACTCCATATGCTTCACCTAGGGAGCGGATATGGTTTAATTTAATTAATTAATTGATTACTTACACACGTGTAACAATTACCATTCTACCTATGACTGACAACCACACTACTCAAATTTCGGAACTCATACGTATATGATCAATCCCATGACGTTTCGTGATTGAGTTTACAACAGCCACCTTTGATTGAACAAAAAGAAAGCTTTTATTTAGCAGACTCTTTTATTTGTATGCAAGATTTGAACCCGGATTATTTTACACAGTGGAAAACGCCTAAATATATAATTTAACACATCATAATGCATCTCTTTATATTTCCGGTGATGTTAAATGGAGTATAATTTTAATCAAACATAAAACAATTTTTTTTTCAAAAAAATTACTAAACAAACATTCATTCCCAACGAATGGTCACAGCATAGAGAATAAAGCTCCAGCGCGAGGGTTGTATTAGTAGCGCAAAACAAACATACCTGTGTGATAAGAGTGGTGCAAAGTAAGCCAAAACGACAATGGCTTGTTCGCTATGTGGCGTCACGGACTTCTCAACTACACAGAGGAGCAGATTGCATCGCGAGGTGGACGAAAATGAAAAGCGGTAACACGAGTTGGAAAATTTCTCATAATGCGACATTGGCGTCATCAGAATACGATTTTGCGATGATGAATAGTGCGCACGGGGAAACAAGAATATTTTATTATTAAAATGTAACTTTGTTTTGAAATCACTATAAATGTTTTATTATATTTTAATTATAATGTCTACCTGTTTCGAAGCTAACCGCTACTTTATAAAGAAGCGGTTAGCTTCGAAACCGGTAAACATTATAATTAAGTTATAATAAAATATTTTTAGTGTTTTTTAAAACAAAGTTACATTTGAATTATAAAATGGAAAATCATAAAGGTCATTAAATATAAATTATAAGAATGTTTTACAAACCCTATTTGTAATGCTGGACCAAGTACTTAAGGCGGGATATTCGATAGCTTAAATTTCATCAAACCCAGGTAACATTTAACGTAATTGATTTTTTGCTTAAAACACAGTTTTTGTAATGAAAAAAAGGATTTTCTCAAAATAAATATACGGTTTTGAAAATAAAAGGGTTATTGAAAGTCAAGGAGTTTGAATTTTTATTCAGAATATACTCTAAAAAAAGTCTAATTCCATTACATATATCCTAAAAACAATCGCAGGCTTTTTTCAGGAATGTTAAAAAAATCGATTCACATTATGTTTTTTTTATAAGTTTTACATTTTATTTAGAATAAAACGATCATTAACTTATTACAATTAGTTAAAATGTTACAAAAATTAAAGTTACAAAAATACTTCAACAGAAACCCAAAAAAAATATACAATAAACCAATATTGGGCTAATTTAAAAAAAATAAAATAAAATAAAATAAAAAATTTTCTGATACGTCGACTCATGGAATGATCCCACCGTGCGGCCAATGTTTGCCGGTGTCGTTAGTACGTAATACTAGGTGAACCAACATTGTATGATAAACATAAAGCAGCGTTCACATAATGATGCGACCTTTTCGGAGCCTTTTATTTTAATATTCGACCATATAGTAAATAAATTCGACCATAGAGTAAATAAACTCGACCATATAGTAAATAAATTTGACCATATAGTAAATAAATTCGACCATATCGACGATTTCCAGAAAATTCAACACAAGAATCAGGGAACATCAATTATGTTTAAGAAATAATAATTTTTCAGAATTTGCTAACCATTTATTTAAAAGATAATAGTCGAATCAATTAATGAAATTAGTAAATAAAGTTTTTTATTGTTTTCAGTTCTTATTTGCTGGGATAGCTATCGCGCATATGCTTGAGCTGTTCATATACTGCTACGCTGGAGACCTTGTAGCAGAGAAGGTAACTAAAGGTTTAGATCAGTGGTTTCCCAAGTGGTCCTTACGGACTCCCAGATCAGTGTCTGACGATGTCGGTTACGACGAAACCCGGTCGCTGGTCAAATTAAATTTTTGCGGAAAAAAATATAATTATGTTCTTCAACAGGATATGTATATATTTTGAAAAGTGATTATTTTTTTTTCTTTATTTTAAATTCTTTTGCATTAACTTAACAATATTTTATAATTACAAATAGATATAATATTAATACAAACAAAGATCCCACTAAGGCATGGCCTGTGTGTGGGTGAAGAGCACTGGAAAGAATACAATATATATCAGAAATAAAATTAGTTGTACATATATAAACTAAAAATATTTGATTTGAACAGATTTTTTTACAATAGATATCAGAATAAAATTACGAGTGCATATCGCTCACTCCTTTCAAGAACGTCATAAATAAAAAAACTTGATTTTTCAGGAGAACGTTTTTAAAGTTTAAAAATATAACACAATGTATTAAAAATAAATATCAAGCCACTTATTGAACTTTTTACTGTGCAACGGATCTTTTTAGGTAAAATTTGAAGGTTTTTTCTACATTTGAAAAATATTTAGTTTATTTAAAAAAATAATAAAACAATATATATTTTTTTAAATGCAAAAGTAACATTTTGTGTTGTAACATATTATTAAGTTAAAAATATGCCTTTGTTGCTGGGATATTGTACATTTTCTGGGCATTCCGAAAACATGCACAACTGAAAATTTACGATTTTTGATTTATGGCGTTCTTGAAAGGAGTGAGCGATATATAAACTGCAAATATTTGATTTTAACAGAAAACAAAAAAAATCGACAAGATGAAAATTAAAAAACTTAACAAAAATGCACTATATGCACTTCTCAAATACTAATAACGCTTAATAATTGCAGTTTCAATAAGTCGTTTAAAGTAGACAACCAATATATCAAACAATAAGGATAAAATAATATCAAGTTTCTCGGAAATGAGAAGCGATCAATAATAAATTATGAGAATAAGGCACTCGGTGACCTCAAGAATAACAAAAAACACGACATTTAAGCCTTTGACATATTCGGCAGCAGAATGAAAAGGTCAAACGCGTGTTTAAAAGCCTTTTAGAGATAAATGTTATGGATCATAAATTAATTAAACTGTCGAACAATAAAATCAATCTGAAAATGTATACGGACGCTTTTGTGTTCTTTGTGAAGGAAATAATAGGTCCGTATCAGAAATATACAATCATTTCGCTCACTCCTTTCAAGAACGTCATAAATAAAAAATCGTAAATTTTCAGTTGTGCATGTTTTCGGAATGCTCAGAAAATGTACTATATACCATCAGAAGAGGCATATTTTTTTACTTAATATTTACCCGATACAGGGCAGAAAATGTTGTTTTTGCATTTTGAAGAAAAGGTATTGCTTAATTATTTTTTTAAACAAACTTAATATTTTTTAAATGCAGAAAAAACCTTCAGGTTTTCCCTAAAAAGATCTGTTGCACAGTAAAAAGTTCAATAATTAGCTAGATATTTATTTTTAATACATTGTATTATATTTTTAAACTTTAAAAAAGTTCTCCTGAAAAATCAAGTTTTTTTATTTACGACGTTCTTGAAAGGAGTGAGCGATTTGTAGTTTTGTGGGTCATTTTGTAGATGCCCTGAAATTAAGAGTAAAACATAATGTATATGATTTTTTTTTGACATGAATATGGTCCGAATATACCATATAACTCGGACCTCATACAAATTAAAGTGTTTTTGCTTAATAAAAAGCTTCCCTCGTCCTACCATAGGTGTCTCTAGTGAAGTCTAGTGAAGTCAAGCACTGTGTTTCGAGTTTGATCAATATATCTAGAAATTTAAGGAATTTGAATAGTGTGGTTGTAAATCATGGGTAGAAATTCTACCACCAATTCTGGTGAATGTTACACGTGTGTAAAGTGATCAATTGAACCTGCTCAAGACGGTCGCAAGCCCTGTAAATGCCCAGTCTTCCATATTCTTCTTTATCTATGTTGCGATATAAAAAAAATGCATTTACTTTTACGTGGTAAGTAATTTTTTACTTTTATAATTTTTTACAAAAACGTTAGTAATATTAGTATATAATCACTCACCGAACATTGAATATAGCTATGGTAATGATGTGCAGTATTGTTTGCATGCTGTTGTAGTAATTGTCCTGACGAAGAGACGAATACGTCTCGAAACCGGTAAACAAAAATCTTGGAGAGTGGTTTTATACTAGTATTAATAACGTTTTTGTGAAAAAATATAAAAGTAAAGATACATATTATTAAGAATTCAGTAATTACTACTCCATGGCTAAAGCCACGTTTTTATCAATCAAGAAATAAACCCCAAAAACACTCATAGAAAAACTGACCAACAGGATATCGCTAACGCTACCAACTTAGGAAAGCTATTGCAATTTCCGCTTGTTCGTAAAATCGCCATAATAAATCATCAACAAATATAAATCGCACGATGATATCGCTCCATAACCTGTCGACAAAAATAGCTCTTGATGTGCTGATAAAGACCATCCACGATGGATTCGCCACAGGTGGCGCCAACGCATGGCGAATTGGAAATCAATAATATCGGTATATGAACTGTCCACAGAATGGCCAGTTGGCCGCATTTCGTCGTACGTGTGGAAGGGCCCTAATATCAAAACTAAGAAAAAGGGAGATATCTCTTGACATGTCAACATAGATGAAGATTAATGTGGAAATCTGGGTATTTGCAGGGCTTACGACCTTCATAGGCTAGGTTAACCTTTCCGGGAGTACAATAATTGATGTCCAAATATCTCTGGGAAGTGGGTGTTTACATAATTTTTCATGAAATCTATAAATTATGAAGACAGAATTATGTAAAAATAATAAAAATTAAAATAAAACTAACCATCTCTAGGTTTTATTTTACGACAAAATTACATACAAATATCCACAGATGTCATTGCTATGCAAGTTACATCATACCAACTGACAGACAGACTTCGACGTGCATTTTCGTCCATACTCCCGGAAAGGTTAAGTGATCAGTTTACACACGTGTATCATTCACCAATTCTACGCATGATTGACAAACACACTTCTTAAATTTTCGGAACTCTTCGATATATCGATCAAACTCGTGACACAGTACATGAGTTCACAACAGCCATCTATGTTGGAATGGGGAAAGATTTTATTAAGCAGAGAATCTTCTTATTTATATGCAAGGTCAGAATCCTGGATTAAATAAACATACTTGAGACCCTCCTGAAAACACGATTTTTAATGTTTTACGTAGCGTATGATTTGTAAAAATCAACTCATTAGTGGAATTAGTCCAGATTTGTGAACAAGTGTTTGGACACACATAAAACGTTGTAGATATTACAAATGCAAATCTTCTCACATTTGTTTAGGAACGCTCATTGTTTCCGTGATTCTGCTAAGTACATGGCACTTTTTGGAATTACCCTCCTCATTACTGAAGACAGCATAGATGAAAGTGCATATATGCTGTGATTGTAGCAAATAAATCAAACCCCTACACCATGAATAATAAAAAAGACTTCATATATATGCCTTTAATGTATTTTTCCACCATTAAAGCTATTCATACAATTCTCGTGAAAGTAAAATTATCGAAAAGTAACGGTAAATAAATACACAACAATAAAAACATTTACCTATTAATTTATGGGAAAAGTGCAGAACACAATTTAGTAATTGGGTATGGATTAAAACAAAAGATAACATACATATTGAAAAATGAAGTCCGAATTGTTCTCAAATAACGTAGGTAGATAAAGATAATTAACAAATAAAGTGAATGTATAAGAAAACGATAAAAAAAACAGTGATCGTAAAATAAAATGGCGAAATCGTAAAAATAGCTGCGTCTAAAAACACCATTTTATATATTTTTTTATAGTATTGTTTAGTAAACATTAAAATAACAAAAAATACATTAGAAAGTGTCTTGTAATTTATGGTAAATGGCATATTAGATAAACAAGCACTTAGCAGGTCAAAAAAATGTACATGTTTAATTGATTTTTCCCAGTATATGTTCAAAACAATCGCCAAACATAATTCAAAATCATGAACAAAAATCGTTTGATAATATTGCGCGGTATTTATCATTCAAGAAGTTAGATTGACTGTGATCTATTCCGCTGTACCTGTATGTAACCTTAAGGGGGAAATCGCAAACTGGATGATTCAATAAGCGGTCGGCTGCGCGAAAAGTCGGACGTGTTTGTGCACACAATAAAAAAATATATACATTGGAATTTGATTTTTTAGAATATATGGGATCGAATGCAGAGCGGACACCAGTCACAAAAAAAACGTGCTAAAAGTGTCAGAAATGAAGTCTCTAAGGAGCATATCTGGCAAGAGTCTACGAGACAGAATAAGGAACACCAGGATAAGAGAAATATGCGAGATCGAATATATCGTTAGGTGGGGAAGTCAACGAAGGAGACAATGGTATGCGTAAGTGAGGAGAATGGAACCGTCCACATTGCACTGCACGGCCAACCACAAAAGATATGAATTAACAGCCGGGAATCGACATCGCAGGAGGTCAATCTCTCTTAAAAACAGGCCACAAGGCCTACACCAAGCAGAAGAAGAAGAAGAGGAATATATATTGAAAAAATAGAGTATTTTTTATCATTTTTTGAACTCTTGATCCTTGACACATCCAGAAATGTTGTGAATAAAGAATGTGACTCAAGCGCCATGGTGTATTTATATTCAGGGTTCACATATCGCCTACTCCTTTCAAGAACGTCATAAATCAAAAAACTTGATTTTTCAGGAGACCGTTTTTAAAGTTTAAAAATATAATACAATGTTTTAAAAATAAATATCTAGCTACTTATTGAACATTTTACTACGCAACAGATCTTTTTAGGTAAAACCTGAAGATTTTTTCTCCATTTGAAAAATATTTAGTTTATTTCAAAAAATAATTAAACAATACCTTTTCTTCAAAATGCAAAAACAACACTTTCTGCCCTGTAGCGGGTAAATATTAAGTTAAAAATATGCCTCTTTTTCTGGGATATAGCACATTTTCTGGGCATTCCGAAAATATGCCCAACTGAAAATTGACGATTTTTGATTTATGACGTTCTTGAAAGGAGTGAGCGATATGATTGCAGAGTTGTTCCTTGGGAGACAGGCATATATATTGAAAAAATATAGTATTTTTATCATTTTTTGAACTCTTGATCCTTAACACACCAAAAAATGTTGTGCATAAAGAATGTGATTCAAACGCCATGGTATATTTATATTCAGGGTTCACATATGATTGCAGAGTTGTTCCTTGGGAGACAGGCTGTTCGGTTCCCAATGGTACGAGTTGTCGCAGCGAGACAAGAGAAGTGTCCTGCAGGCGGTGCAACAGTGTCAGAAACCGTTCAGGATCAGAGCTGGCATCTTCGGGAACTTAACGAGGGAGATGTTTACTCTGGTAATCAGGCTCCTATACCTACAAATTCTTTCCCGATCACATTTTAAATGTTTAACGTGACTGACATCTCTGTATCGTCAACGATTTTTGTACCTGTGTTTAAATTATCTTAGCAGCTGTTAAGAAACACGCTGTCCGCCATGAGCATTGTTTAGTATTGCGTATGTTGGCTTTACGTTCAATCGATGCATTAAAACCAATCGATCGATAGCTTTTTTATTTAAATAGATTTTTTTTTCTTTTAAACATTTATTTGTTAACTATATACTTAAGTATATACATACAAATACATATACTGTATACATTCATTTAAAAAATTATAAACATATTTTTTTATGCAGAGACCCACCAAGCATCGGTGGAGTTCTTTTTACATAAGTTTAAAAAAAAAATTTTTTATCCATTTTAACCTAATCATACACCCAAAAAAAGTAAGATTTTTTTAAAACTATTTTACAATTTTTAAAGAATTAACTCTTGATCATTTACCCATTCCTTTATTTTCCTTATCATAATTATTATTCTATAATGCATTTCAACAATGAGCGTTCTAAAAATGAGATGCATACTATAATATACTACAGAGATATTACGTAAAATAAAAGATTCGTCGGTACTGCACTTATTGCAAAACTATTATATCCCCTAACACAACCATTTTCTAATTTTCGAAAAGGCTCTACAATGAGCATTTGACCAGTTGATATTTTGACTCCTGGTTCAATAATCACATTTGAGGTCTTAATAGGTTATTATTACTCGGAAGGAATATATAATTTAACGTACTCAACCTATAAAGGGTTTGGTAAGACTCGTTTTGTGTTTATAACAGCCGATACAATAAAAAATTTCAATTATCATTTTCTTTTGCAAAGTTCGCCTTCGTAAAAACGTTTTTTTCGTAAGTTGGTAACGAATGACGTCACAGAGACGAATCCACACTACTACTATTACAGCTCTATAAAGCAAATACATAAAGGGATACGCCCCATAACACATCCGATGACGTAAAATGTGATGACGTAGCGGTGTCCGTTTTTCGTTATATTAAATATCTCTAAAGTTTAAACCTTCATATCCCCCTTACTTCATTACAGATTTCAATTGCAATGTTACCGATAGTCTTGGGATTTTTCATTTTAATTTATTAGCCAATAATAACACATTGATAATGATCCATTATAATTAAAATCGCTTTGTTTCAGACTATGAAGACCACGTACTCAATATGGGCAGTCGTCAGCCGCCAAGCTAAATGAGAAATTTATATCAACTAAACAACATAATGTCAACATTACAAAATCAAAACCGATCACCATTACACAATTTTAAAAAGTTACATTATTTAAAAAAAACTTAAAACCTTTATCCGCAAGCGATGGTGCATAGGGCACTGCATCAAAAGAAATACATGAAGGAAAGGTGATCAGCCCTCCGCTTCAGGTACCAGTCCCGGATAATTGAATAGATTGAATAAATATTAGAGTTAAAAATCAATTATATTCATTTCACCCCCCCCCCCCGGGGAACGCACCCGGAACCTCCGGATAAGTAGCTGAGAGTGTCAACCATTACACTACGGAGGCGGACAATGATAAAAATAGGTGTGATAAATGTATAAATAACCAAAATATTACTTTTATTTCCCTCAACCGCACCCGACGATCCATGGACACTGCATCAAATTGGTGTCAAGTTGGTCTTTGTAATACAAATCTTGAGACAAATCAAAGTAGTACTCATGATTCAAAGTAGTATTGAAAATCTCGTCTCAAAACTTGAGTACACATCGCACGCACAGACTATGACAGCGCGCCGCGCAAGCATGCCGACTTGCCGACTAACGCAATCGGTAGTCTTAAGAATAAAATATGTGGGAAAGTATTCAGACTGTCGGTAAATGTAGTAATAATGTGAACATATTTTTAAAAATACTAACTTTTTCATAAAATGCCCCATAATATCTTATTTGTTTTGTAAAACGTCCGATATGATTTTATTTGCAAGGTATCCAATTTGGTTTGTAGAACGTCAAATTTGAAGTAAAAAAAACCTGCATCAGATGAATTCGGAGTTGACCACAATATTTCTTAATAAAATTTTTAAAATATAAAAAAACAAATGGGAAATGAGGAATTGATAGAAATTAAAACGGTTATAAAAATGTCCCGTTCTGACGCGGTATTGGTTAGACAAAAAAAAGCGATGCGTGTTATCAAATTCCAGTGGAAAATATAACCACGAAACCGCAACTATCGTCGGTAGGTAATTGGATGAATCGATGATTAGACGATACAAAATGTATAATTTTTATTTATTTATTCATTTATTATTCACTGTACAGATATTTACAATTATGTGTACTCACCTCACTTTGCCGTGCCGAGGGCACATTTTACGACGCTCGTTTATTGATATATTTGCTGTTTATTAAGATCTTAAAACGCATAAAGACAAAACACAAGAAGTACAGGGTGGGACGTGGTCATTTCCTTATTTAAAGAAAATCATAACGCAAAAAGTATTGCGAGTAAAAGTAAAAAAAATATTTTTGTAAACAGGAGCACATTTAAAGTTTTATTTTATTTGGTTTTAAAAACGATATCTTGAAGGCTGCCACCATTCTCGTCAATGCGCTGAGATAGGCGAATTTTGACATTTCTGGTAGTAGGTGTTTGGGTAGAAAAAACACGAAAAAATAGATGTGACGATGACGTTTTCGACTGTCGACGTTTTCAGGCGTCCTGGTGGTTCTGGAAGGTCAATTATTTTTCTTCTTCACACTACCAGTATCCCTGAACGTGTCCATTCTCATCATAATGTACGATGCCTAACGTAAAAAAATATTATTATTTTTTGACATCTCATCAAAGATGAAGAAGAATATGGAAGTCTGGGCATTTACGGGGCTGACGACCGACATAGGCTGGTTTAAGTGATCACTTTACACACGTGTAACATTCACCAATTCTACCCATTATTGACAACCACACTACTCAAATTCTTGGAAGTTCTATATATATGAACCAATTTAGAAACCTTTTTTTTTAATCACTAGAACTTCGCTAGAGACATCTATTGGTGAGATGTAAAGAAGCTGTTTACTAAGCAGAAACTCTTATATTAGCCAGCCCCGTAAATGCCCAGACTTCCATATTATTCTTCATCTTTGATGAGATGTCAAAAAATAATATGAAAATGGCTCCTGTAATTGGAGATAATGTAATTTGGACACACTCAAAATGTTGTAAATAAAAATTGATTTACGATTAGGCACACGACCTGCAGGCGCGATATTGAATTGTTTTCCCAATGCACGCTGAGTTGCGATGACGGAACGGCCCAACGAAAAGTAGCCTTCCACGGAAAACGCGCGCTCCTCGTTCGTCATTGACACTTGACTAACCCCAAAATAAAAACTTAAATATTGTGCTTTCGAACGCGCTATAGGAGAAGTAACTGTCATTTTGTGGTGAGAATTTCAAAAAAGGACGTGATCGCGCCCCACCCTGTATATATAATAACTTTGATAAAATGATTGTGATTCTAAATGAAATAAATTAAGATTTCAATATTTTCATCATCTCTGAACGCATAACAAAATACATTCATACATTTTTCCATAAAAGTCCTATCCATAAGTGGATAATAAAAGTGGGGAGATCTGGTATAGATTGCATCTTTCAGTAATGTCATATTCAATTGCATAAACAAATTTCTTACACCCATCTCATAAAAATCCTCTTTTTTTCATATGGTAAACGATACTTTTCCGGTCATAATTACAAGGCTTCGTGGCGCAGTGGATAGATCGGACATCAGAACTCGGGTTCAAACCCCGGATTAGACAGCAAACATTTCGAACCATATAAAGCGGGTCATTCGCGAAATAAAACCATATTTTGAAACGAGATTAATATTTTTCACGATTGCGGTGAAATGTGGCACAATCGATAGCGCTTGCAAACCTCAATGTGACAAATTGTTATTAAATTAAAAGGAATAAAAAAACTCGTCATGTTCAAAGGGCGTGAAATGGACACGGTTGGTGTACGATAAGAGAGAAATAATGTAACCGAACAAAAACTCATAGGAAATAATAGCAGTGCAGTTTTATCGTAAGTAGCTGTTGAAAATAAGGAAAAAAATATCGTCATTTTCCCATAAAAACATCGTAAAACCCTGTTTTATTAAGGTTTTTTTTTCTAGTCCAGATTAAAATCTATTTTAACGAGTTACGATGTATTCCGCATCATTTTCAAACACCGTAAATGATGCGGAATGCATCGAAACGCGTGTCACAATAGATTTGAATAAATAATGGCATTTAAAAAGTAAAACTTAAATTAAATTGAAATGCCTAAAAATAAATTAAAAACGAATAGATATTCAAAGTAACTGCCGGATCTATTAATGAAAATACGATCTTTAAATTGTTGGGTAATATATCCAAAATTAAACAAGGCTTATTTGGTTAAATTCTACATTTATTTATGTATATGTTAATACGTGACAAACACTCGTGTGTTTTTTAAAACGTCCGATATGATTTTATTTGCAAGGTATCCAATTTGGTGTGGAAATTACCAAACACTCATGTGTTTGATAATGTCCTAAGAAAACGAAACGTGTCACGAATTAACATATACATAAATAAATGTAGAATTCAACAAAATAAACCTTGTTTAATTTTGGATATATTACTCAACAATTCAATACCTATGGAATTCTACCAACTGCCTGCAGTTACAATTAATAAATACGATCTTTACTTATCTCCCGGTTTGATATTTTTATGGGAAATCGGTCTATATCATTTTCCACGCAAATTTTATTAATATAAATGTTGTAATTTTTGCAAAAAGGCAAAAATATTGCATTATAATAAGATAAGATAAAAGTTATTAATATTTCAATAGATTAGTTTGGCTAGTATTATACATCCGTCATTTATTGATTTGGCATTAATATTGTGGAGTAACGATGATTTAAACAACAACAAAAAATAATGCAGTTGTATGAGACCACTATTATGAGTTTATTAATGTAAACACGACTAGTTTCGAAAACGCATATTCCATCAACAGGTCATATTTTTAGTTCACTTGTTGATGAGAACATCTTTAGTTCTCGAAACTAATCGTGTTTAGATTAATAAACTTAAAAGCGGTCTTAAACAGGTGTTTTATTTTACCTTACCTTACAGCAATTCCAAAGAATTGTAAAAGAACATAGGGGTAATAAATTTAAGAATATCGATACAGTTTTTATTTATTTATTTCCTATGAAGAGTAAGTAAGCCACTCAATTAAAAAATCAAGACCAAAAGTCAATTAAAAAACTGCTAAATTTTCCATGAATGATACTGATTCACGTGACAAATTGATCTTTACAATCTTGACAAAGTCATTGACACTTTTTGAAGACTGGAGTAATTTTACTCTGTCGAAAAATTATGTGAAATTAGGATTAGGGAATCATTTTCTAGAGTGAATTTTCGTGTTTATTATAAATTTCATTGATGACAAAAGATTTTCATCGACAGGCGCCATGGAGTAGACGCTCAACTGCGAAACTGGCGTCGCGAGTTCGATTCCCGCCAAGTACAAAATAAATTCAAGAAATATATATTTTCAATTGATCTGGGTGTTTGCGATGCATTTTTCACATTTACCTTCCCTATCTTTACTATCCTACCTGCAGACAAGCCTCTAAAAGTGAGGCTTTGCGGATTATTTCTTCAAATAAAAATTCTTGTATTTAATGCGTCGACTTGTGATGATCTGTGATCACGCTTCAATAAAAAATATCAATTGAAACACACCTATAATCTTTTGCTGTAGAAATCTGGCCCCATAAACAAAAACCAAAGAATTGAATTTTGTATTTATTTATTTTTTTACAAAAAATGTTCATAAAATTAGTATATAACCACTCACCGAGATTTTTATGTCTACCGGTTTCGAGACGTACCCGTCTCTTCATCAGGACAATCACTACCACAGCATGCAAACAATACCACCCTCACCACCATAGCATCATTTACACACTCAAAACTACACAAAATACACTAATTTTATTAACATTTTTTAAAAAATAAATAAGTAAAAATGAATAACCACAAAGTAAATGCTTTAAATATTAATAATATTGAGAATATGAATTTTGTACATTTGAGTCTCGCGAATTTCTTTAAAAATCTTTTAAAGAAAAAAGAGATTTATACATCTCACAAGTCTCGCGAATTTGTATAAAAATCGAGCATGTGAGATGTATAAAATGGGTAAAGGCTGTCAAAAGATAGAATGTGGGGGCTATTAGAAGAATAAAAACACATTTGAGTAGTATAAAAGTGGCAGAGAAGCGATTCGAAGAGGTTTGCAGTCTACGAAGGCCGCCCGCATTCTCCTGCTCGTCGAATTCTATATAAGAGTACTGAAGGTAGTATGGGTTCAAAAAATCATGGATTGTGGAAAAAAATACTTTAAAAAAAAAATAATTTCGCACCAGTACCTACTTATTAGTATAGCACGAATGGTTACTTGCGCGTAAATAATGCGAAACACAACAGATAAATTCACTCTCTAAAGAAAAACGGTTTTCCAAGAATCTGGAAGCTGCACGCATTAAATGTCTGCTGTAGAATATCGATTAAATGTCTGTTAGAAGTAATAATAGCCCGATTTAACTGATGCAAAAAAAGTAATGAAAATAGGTTAGAATTAAAAAAACTTTTAAAACTAACGTCAACTAGCTAATTGTAATGATTTTGGATAATTGATATAGCGCCATTTTCGTAAAATACTACCCTAAAGGGCTCTTCACTGTGATTGAAGTAAGGATATAATGAAATGGAAATGATTTACCAAACAAATTAGCTTCATAGTTTTTATAAAGATAAATTACTTTCCTGGTGTGATAAAAGTCATAATAATTAGTATATTATCTTTTTTCTTACCCTCATCCGAATCCAATATGCATAAGGCACTGCATCAAATTGATTCAATGTTGATTTGAACATTTATTATACGAAGGCAAGGTGATCAATCTTACGCTTCAGGTACCAGACCAATTTGACCCCTCTGGGAATCAAACCCGGGACGTACAGTATGATAGCTAAACGCGGTTACCACTACACTAACTAACCATCACGCCGCTTCCCCGCAGGGATAGGAATAGAACGTCAAACTAATCTGGGTTTGCAAACAATATTCGCTTCTTGCACATTCATGCAAGTCTTCCTTGGTCTTTAATTTAAACATTGGATTTTTTTATTGCATTTAAATATTGGTTTTAATCTCTAAGGGTTATATAGACCTTTTCTTATTAATGAACGTTCACCATTCTGCCAATTACCAAGATTTTTTTGAGATCATGCGTGTAAATAAAAACGACCAAGTACAAATTACGTTACAACATTTTGAGTGTGTCCAAATACTTGTTCACAAAATCTGGATTATCTTAAGCTTAAATAATAAAAATAAAAATGGTATTTTCTGGCGTTTTTCATGTGTGTGATTATAATCCAGGATTCGGATCTCACATACTAATATAAGAGATTCTGCTTAGTAAAAAGCTTCTTTACATCTCACCAATAGATGTCTCTAGTGAAGTTCTAGTGATTCAAGAACAAGGTTTCTAAATTGGTTCATATATACAGAACTTCCAAGAATTTGAGTAGTGTGGTTGTCAATAATGGGTAGAATTGGTGAATGTTACACGTGTGTAAAGTGATCACTTAAACCAGCCTATGACGGTCGTCAGCCCCGTAAATGCCCAGACTTCCATATTCTTCTTCATCTTTGATGAGATGTCAAAAAATAATATACAAATTACGTACTTGCCGATTATGATGTTTTGTCGGGCAAGGGTCGATATACTTATGTATTATGAAAACATTAAGATGAAAATCATCCGAGTATGGGAGAGTCGATAGTAAAAATAACCATGCATCGACATTAAACAGAGAAATAGAGACTGAATGAAAGCATTAACACTTTTTATTCCGTTTCTAATTGCACGCAGAGAAAAATGAAGACATTACCGACTAAGATTATTTCATTTGCCGTCAATATAACGGATCTCGCAGTTTTTCACACACTCCGCATGTATGTAAGTACGTAAGATAAGATCCGAAAAACGTTGAGAACAATGTACAATTAAACGTAACTAAACCATCTCCCCTGAACTGGAATGTGATCGCCATTTAAAAAATGTACTCGTAATATTAATCACAAGTGACGTCTTACTCTAACAGTATGTTCGCCTCGAGGACGCGTAGAAATCAGCGGTTCCCAAGTTACACGAGCTATTACGAGTACGGGTATGCGATCCCGAGTACCGTACCCATTGCTCATAATTGATTTATTTATTCGCTTTCATAGTGTAATGGTCAGCACGCTTGGCTACCGTTCTGGAGGTCCCGGGTTAGATTCTCCCAGGGGGGGATCAAATAAATATAAGAGATTTTTTCACTCTAATATTTATTCAATATTACCCTGGACTGGTACTTGAAGCGGAGGGCTGATCACCTTGCCCTAATATGTTAATGACCAAGATAACTAACTAACTAATAATCACACCGCTTCCTCGCAGTGGTAGGCAGAGAGAATCGAACGCCACACCATTCTGTCTTTGCAAACATTCTTCCCCTCTTTCACATTCATGCATCATATCCTCATACATATCCGACGAATCTTACGATTCCTGACCTAGCCGCTTTCAAGTATTTGATGATCAATATAACACTGCGATACCAGTCCAGGGTAATATAGAATAAATATTAGAGTGAAAAAGTCACTAATATTTATTCGACCCCCCCTGGGAATCGAACCCGGGACCTCCAGAACGGTAGCCGAGCTTGCTGATCATTACACTACGGAGGCGGACATATATATAGATGACGATATGTTGAATATTTACCAAGAGTAAAAAACTCACCAGAAGAAATTAAACTGTGATGTTCCTCGGCCAACTTTTCCATTTCACACGGAATCTCATGAGTGGGAACTGAAAAAAAGACAATGCTAACTTTAAAATACAAATTTAACAATTGTTGGCCAATAACTTGTTTCGGTAATTAAATTCCTAACAGTAATTTGAAAGATCTCAGTAAGTATTTTTAACTTAAAAATTAGTTGGAGAGATATTTCGCTCACTCCTTTCAACGACGTCATAAATCAAAAAACTTGATTTTTAAGGAGATCGTTCAAAAATATAATAAAACGTATTAAAAATAAATATTAAGCCACTTATTGAACTTTTTACTGTGCAACAGATCTTTTTAGGTAAAACCTGAATGTTTTTTCTCCATTTAAAAAATATTTAGTATATTTTAAAAAATTATTTAAACAATACCTTTTCTTCAAAATGCAAAAACAACATTTTCTGCCCTGTAGCGGGTAAATATTAAATTAAAAATATGCCGTTTTTGCTGGGATACAGTACATTTCCTGAGCATTCCAAAAACATGCACAACTGAAAATTGACGAAATTTTTTTATATATGACGTTTTTGAAAGGAGTGAGCGATTTGTGTTAGTGATCAGTTATATTTTCTCTTTTTTCCCTTTAAACATGCTTCTTAACTTATATTTTTTTATATCCCTATTTCCTGTACCTTTTATTGGTTTATATTTCACATTTTGCCCTGTGTTTTCTTCTTTGTTACTTTCTTATGTGTTTTTCAATCTTGTTAACCTGAATCCCATGTCCCAAAATGAGTAATGAATGGGATAATACTCATCGGGAATATTGTCTATGTGACTTGTGTGTGTAATATGTTTAAATAAATAAAAAAAAACTAAAGGTTAAGGACCAATTTTATTACATGTTCCATATTACCATAATGATAAAAAAAAATGGTCACTAAAAGTCAGTTTGAAAAGTAACTTCGATGAATGTCCCCTTTAGAGTTGGGTTACAAAAACAGAAAGCATTGATCTTAGTGACTAACATAACCGATTTTTTCTTCTTTATTTTAAATTCTTTTGCATTATACAAACATGACATAAATTCAAATACAAAAAATATGAATAAAATATAGATACGAAAAAATATCCCACAAAGGCATGGCCTGTGTGTGGGTAAAAAATATAATTTAGGTCATAGTAAAGGACACTGGCAAGAATACAATAGATATAAGAAGTAGAACTAGAATAAAAGTATTATTTTTTGACATCTCATCAAAGACGAAGAAGAATATGGAAGTCTGGGTATTTACGGGGCTGACGACCGTCATAGGCTGGTTTAAGTGATCACTTTACACACGTGTAACATTCACCAATTCTACCCATTATTGACAACCACACTACTCAAATTCTTGGAAGTTCTATATATATATATATATATATATATATATATATATATATATATATATATATATATATATATATATATATATATATATATATATATATATATATATATATATATATATATATATATATATATATATATATATATATATATATATATATATATATATATATATATATATATATATATATATATATATATATATATATATATATATATATATATATATATATATATATATATATATATATATATATATAGAACTTCCATGAAATCCATTTAACCACCAAGGCATAAGTATTATAGTAAAAGTTCATACAAAAATTCAAATTTTGCTGTACATACTTTAAAAAATATTGCAAAATTCTGGTCCCTTTAAGGAATTTAACTTTTAAAAATATTCCATAGTTGAAAAAATATAATCCGAAATTCTATGTAAAATTACGAGAAAAGCAAAAAATATTATTTTTAAAATATTAATTAATATAGCCGATTTCATTCACCGGCTTTGTTATTTTGTTAGTAAAAAAATAACAATCAATCTCTTTTGTGCGGGTATAAACTTTTTTTAAGCTGTAACAGATTACGATATATACGACTAATTATATTTTAAATTCCGCAACAGTTAAATTAAAATCTTGTAAATGCCACCCGAATTAAACGTCATCCATAGTTTTGAACAATGCGTACACGGACACCCAGTAAACATCTGTGTAAATATTGGCGAAATAGCGCAAAAGGTTTGTACAACGTACAACGAAAGAATTCTATTGAATTAATAATTGTGTGTTCAATTACGACGATTAACGTGTTCTATTTCGCCAATACATAAACATAAGTAACCGCAGATTTTGCATACAAAATGACCGATGTATCTTGTATTCGTACGTACCTGTTTAGGTCGTTGGACATCATTTGCAATCACAAAGAATAAACACAAAGTTTCACGATAACACAAATTATGGAGTCTAATCAATAAAACTGTAATTAAAATATTCAAAAGAGAAGATCGTCTTCACTTAAAACTTTTATTAACTACTTTCACATGACCACCTACACACCTGTGGAATGTGTAAAACACTCTTAGCGTCCGCGTTGACAGCTTCTATTGTTTTGAAACGGATCACAAGTCAAATTATTAAAATATTTTAAAATGATAAGGCGTTTTGTAAAGCTAGCGGGTTTCTTTACTTAAAACTACACTTTATTTCACGAAAACGGCTATCTTACGCAAAACAAAAGGTAGCATGCTATTTTGACAATACGCCAAATATTCGCGGCGCCATGTTGAATCTGGAAGAAACCTGTTCACTAGTTGCACATTATTTCCATGCACATAAATGTCTCAACTTTGCTTATTGTTGATAATTCATAAAATATTTTATTTTTGTCCATTGTATTAAAAAATATGAAGTAAGTCACGAGAGAGTGGAAAATTCCTCGCTCAATTTTTTAACTTGAGACTTTCATGTGTTCAAGAGATATTTTTGTTTGTTTTCAGGTACTATATTTTGAATTACCTAAATAAATCGTTTACTTTTGAATTACGTTTCGATGTATCAAAACACTATATTTAGCAAAATATACCACATACTTCTCTTCAGGAGGTTCGCGTATTTACCTGGTAGCTTTCATAAGTGTGAGTATGCTACTACCAGTGCCCTTGACATTGTTTATATTCACCTGTTCTGTTATTGTTTTTATTCCCTTGTATTTCCTCTCCTTTCAAGTACTTATGCCTTTTATACTGAGCTTCTGCACTAACGCTTTATCTATTTCATTAAATATATTCTACTCCTAGATTTTTAAAAAAAGCATGTAGCGCAGGATTATTTATTTACCTAGCCTTCATATAATCAACGATTAAGTTTATACTGTATCACTCGGATACGATGCGGCCAAAAGAAAATTGTAAAGTTATAAAAGTTTTGACTAAAACGTTATTATATTTTTTATCAAAACGATTATTTATATTTTTATCAAACGATTAGCGTGCGATCATATTGTATAATTATAAAAGAAGGTGAAAAAGGCCTTCGCCTGACGCTGTAGAGTTAAATCATGTCTATTAACGCTACTGAGAAGAAAAATTATGTTTGTGGATATTTTTATCTATCGCCATTTTAATCCTTAACTCTTTTAGTTATAAAATTTAAATTTATGATTGTCATTCTGTTTAAATTATTCATAAAATTTAAATAGAATGACACTCTTTCATATGAGAGGATTAAAATCTGAAACTTATTATGTTTATTAATTTAAGGTTTTGATTACACTATTCTCAATATATAAAGTTCAGCTCTAAATTATCATTTCGATTTTTTTGAAAATTTACACCTATTTTAGTAATCCTCATAAAAATAATTTCACAATCTTTTATGAACATCTTGTCTCACTGGTACCTGCATCGAACATGAAACGAACTGTCAAAAACTTAAATTTAGCGGCGAATTGACAGCTGTTTAATTGTGCATAGTTAACAGTTTTTATTTTTAAGGTATTGATAGTTTCCAAGTAAAATTATTAAGCATTTATAAGTGTGCCTAGGTGGTCATTCGCACGATTTTTAATATTCTTTGGTTTTATTTTCTGCTGAATACGCCATAACCTTAAAAATATGACATAACTAATACGATAAATAAATTTGTATTTATATGTTGTTATAAATTTTGTAGTAATTTATGTAAACTTGTTAATGCTACACAAAACTTGTATTTCTTTCAGATAATGAAATGTTTTATAAATTACCTACCAAATTATTCAAATATAACCAAAGGATTTCTTTTAGAGGATATAGGAAAGCGTCATCATCAGAAGTACTAACAGCATACTTACAGCAATGTAATGAACCTCCTTGGACGTCCTACTTCATCAAAGTAATAAAATTATCAAATTATTTCTCATATATTAGTCAAAAAACTATCATCTACGACAAGAACACGCATAGAATGTGTCATTTTGTGATCCCGTGAATAGTGTCGCGGACTCTTGAGTTGGAGTTTCTCGGTTCGATCCCACTTTACCTTATATTATAATACTTTATATTTTATAATAAGGTAGAGTGGGTTGTACTTTATATTATATCACTCTACCTTTTATTATAATACTTTTATTTTTTTTACTTACATAAATTGTATACATTTATTAAGAGAACAATTATAAACATTTAAAATATTTTTGCAGAGACCCACCAAGCCTTGTGTCTTGTCGGTGGAGTTCTTTTTATTTACATTTTTAATTATTTTTTATCCATTTTAGCCTAACATACACACTAAAAAGAGAGAGAAAGTTAAGAATATAAACTTTCTTACAATTTTCAAAAAATTAACTGTTGATCTTTTATCCATTACTTTATTTCACCTTTATTGCATATTTTATTTTAACCTCTAAGTAATTATACTAATTATATTACGGAGGAATACAAAAATTCTGAGCCCGTATCTATATTTTATATTTATATTCTTATTTTTATAGTCAGGTTGTCATAAATATATATCACCGGGAGGGGAAGGTTAAGAAGGCCTTGTAAAAATTCACACTAAAACTAACTAACTAATCAACTAACCATCACGCCGCTTAGGGGTAGGCAGAGAGAATAGAATGCCACACCACTCTGTCTTTGCAAACATTCTTCGCCTCTTCCACCTTCATGCATCTCCTCATACATACCCGCCAATTGTTACAACTCCTAACCTGACCACTTTCAATTATTTGGCATACCTGATCGTGCCATGTTTTTCTCGGTCTTCCTCTGCTCCTTTTTCCAATTACATTCACCTCATAAATTTGTTTTATCGTTCTTTCCTCACTCATTCGTTCGACATGTCCAAACCATCTCGACACACAAAGCAGTAAGGGAATAATTCAACTATGTAGCTCAAAGTAGATACTCTCAAATTTATGACCTTCTTTTGATATTGTGTGTCAATCCAATAAAAAAAGAGCTGACAACTACTATTCCACTGTATGTCTACATGTTATCTTTATTTTTACAGTATAGCAGTATTACTGATGACCAGTTTGGCTTGGCGAATTTCAACTGGAGGGTTGGAACATCTAACTATCAAATCCTCAGAACGGGCTGTTACCCTTATATCAAATATCACTGTTCTAAAAAGGAATATACTGACTTGACGCTTTCTAATAATCTCATGAGGGTTATTAAAGTAGTCAATTTAGGTAAAGTTTTCTTGTCTTACCTCATCTACTTATGAACCCTGTGTATCATTATTATCAACCTTCTCCACCTATGAACTGTAAAGGTAGTTTACAGAACGTGAGCTCCTGGATTCAAAATAAATATTAGGCAGGGGCGTGTATTACATATAGGCAGCAAAGCAGTACCTATCCTAACTTGTCCGTGTGACATATAAAATTGCAATCAGTACCTACCCTACCTTATTAAGTAGTACCTAGCTTCCCTTACTACCTACCTCTACTGTCTACCCTAGTAAGTAGTACCTAGCTTACCTTCCGCCTAGGTTCGCCTAGGTAATGTAATGGCCAGCAAGCTCGGCTAACGTACAGGAGGTCCTCGGTACTAAGACAATACTGCTTCTATACGTATACGATGCAGTGTCCTATGCGCCATTGGATGCGGATAATGGTTAGAAGATGATTAGCACACTTATATTTATGGAATACTGTGGTGCTTGTGCATTTGATGCCTTGCAATACCAAAAGGAGAGACTACATCAACAAGCATCTTATGTATCTTGCAATACTTACTTTCTCCTCTTGGCTCTCCCATTTTCCATTATAATAAGAAGTTTTCATGTCACACTAAATTAAACCTTAATAATTTTATTTGAGTAAAATGTGTGACTTAATGCACTTATTTAAATGCAATTATTTATCCAATTTTGATTTTTTATACAATTTTTTTGTGTACTCTGGAAGGTGCTTATTATTATTGTTTATTGTATTAAATATTTTTTAATTTTTCTCTTAGATTGTTTTGCTTATCTTTGCTTTATTTGTTTACAGCCCATTTTTATTTTAAAAGGCTTCTGGGTGTACATATAGTAATAAACAAATCAGTGGAGTTCTATGGAGGAGTGTATGTCAGGACAGAAGAGTGTGGCGTTCCATCCTCTCTGCCTACCCCTGCGGGGAAACGGCGTGATGGTAGTAGTAGTAGTAGTAGTAGTAGAGTTCTATACAAACAACATAAATTAAATCAGACTAACACGACTGCTTGCGCCATCTATACATTTTTTCAGAAAGCTCATAATTTTGGGTCATAAATATGTTTTGTATTTTCTTCACTAGATGGCAATAAAAACATGAAGGATGTTTGTTACTCAGAAATTTGCTATTCATTTACTCATTTTATATTTATTTTTAAGCATTATCTGCTCACTAATTTTAAACAGCTGCAAAGGTACAAACCTTGATATTATCAGTTGTCTGTTTTTGGGTTTGGAAAATATTACAATGTGCATTTATTCTGTATTATCATCAATATTATCTTTGGGTTATTTTTTACAAATTTGTCTTTTTATGCTTTTAGGAATTCCTTGCCTCCTTTATGGGTTAGCTGCCACGCAATTGATTAAACATGAAGAAACAGTCGCCACACTTTGTGGTCCAGTGACAATATATTTCCTAATTCCAGAAGAAAAAGGTTCCAAGTACTGAACAGCGAGTCATAATACTTATATGGAGCAAAACTATAAAGAATATAACTCATATCTGATTTTGCATCACTAATGCAAAAAATGAGTTAAAATAAATCATTCATAGCCATGATGAATTTCTAATAGTGATAATTGAGTTTCCTGATAATGGAGTGTAAAGGTTTAATCACCTTTCCTCATATAATTCGCATTGATAACTTACAATGGCTTATGCACCATCGGATACATAAAAAGATGAATGAAAAAATAATTTTGTTCAAGGTCACTTATGTATATTACAATAGGTACTATCCTGTACAATAGGTAATGTACATTGTCAGAGTTATTACTACGAAGAAGTTTATTCTAACCAACCAAAAAATATACCAAAAATACGATCCAGGATTCAGTACGAAGTTTAAGATGAGAGAGAGTAATTTAATCAAGATACTCTAAATATACAACTACTAAGAACTGAGGCAATATGGATGTTCGATAATGGGTAGATAGAGATCATATTAATTGTCTCCACTTAGTAAACATAAGACATTTTAAGACTTTGTCCGCCTCCGTAGTGTAATGGTCAGCACGCTCGGCTACCGTTCTGGAGGTCCCGGGATCGATTCCCAAGGAGGGTAAAATAAATATAAGTGATTTTTTCACTGTCATATTTATTCAATATTACCCTGGACTGGTACCTGAAGCGGAGGGCTGATCACCTTTCCTTCATGTGTAAACGATCAAGATAACACTGCGTTTATATGACGCAGTGCCCTATGCACCGTTGGGGTGCGGATAAGGGTTTTATTTATTATAGTAAACATAAGAATATGGTATATCAGATTTATGTTTTTTGTATAAAGTTATAAACAGTATATCTGAGAGCCCCTATCTTCTCGAGCAGATACCTCTTCATTGTCCAATTAGATTCACTACACAAAGTCATCTTTTTTATAATTCAGCACCATCAAATAACTATTAGAAAAATTCTTTTATTTATCGAAATTGTGGGAAATTCAATGAATATTGTACCCACCTTGACATGTTTTACTCCAATCTTTCTAACATTAAAGCAAAATTATTCGAAATTTTATAAACCTAAAAGGGTAATTCTATTCCCAGTCCTCTCCTTTTCTTCTTTTCCTATCACTGTCATCTCCTTTTCTCTTTATCCCATCCTTATCTCATATCTCTTCTTGTATATAGATTTTTTCCCTCTAATTTTTCCTATGCATAAATGTGAAAAATTGTAATTAGTATTCATGATTTTTTTTGTATTCTGATTTCTCATGTATTGAAACTGTTGTTTTTCCTTGTAACAAAATAAAAAATAAAATAAAAAAATAATTATGTATACAATTATCACTTTTACTAGCCAATGAGTTGTGAAAGCCCAGGCTTCTATATTGCCTTTGTGAAAATAGGTGCTTCGCAACTTTCAAGACATTTAATGTATATATTGCCTTAAGGGCTTAAAACAATAAAATAAAAAATATTATAAATTTTCTAAAAAAAATGGTTAATATGTTTCCGTCGCGTCATATTTGCCTTGTGTTATATGTAAAATGAATTTGTTTGTAAATATATTAATATTGTTATACAATTGAAAAAAAAAGTGTTTATTAAAAAATTTAAGATACCTAAAGAAGTGTTCATTATTTTACATGTATAAATATACATATTCATATGTGTGTGTACACATCGCTCACTCCTTTCAAGAACGTCATAAATCAAAAAACTTGATTTTTCAGGAGAACGTTTTTAAAGTTCAAACTTTAAAGCTAAATTGTTCGAAATCTTATAAACCTAAAAAGGTAATTCTATTCCCTGTCCTTTCCTTTTCTTCTTTTCCTATCACTGCCATCTCCTTTTCTCTTTATCCTTGTCTCATGTTCTTCCTTTATATAGACCTCTATTATGCATAGTTGTGAAGAACTATAATTGGTACTCATGATTTTATTTTTTGTATTCTGATGTATCATATATTGTAACTGTTGTTCTTCCTTCCAAAAAAATAAAAAAATAACATAAAATAAAAAAATAAAATACAATGTATTAAAAATAAATATCAAGCCACTTATTTAACTTTTTACTGTGCAACAGATCTTTTTAGGTAAAACCTGAATATTTTTTCTCCATTTGAAAAATATTTAGCATATTTAAGAAAATAATTACACAATACCTTTTCTTCAAAATGCAAAAATAACACTTTCTGCCCTGTAGCGGGTAAATATTAAGTCAAAAATATGCCGCTTTTGCTGGGATATAGTACATTTTCTGGGCATTACGAAAACATGCACAACTCAAAATTGACGATTTTTGATTTATGACGTTCTTGAAAGGAGTGAGCGACATATCTACATATAAAGGTAGGTGAAAAACCAATGTGTATTTTTTAATTGGTAAATTCCTCTTGATGGTTGATTTATTACATTTTTGTGAAGTGGTATTCATAAGTTAAGGCACTCGCAAATGTTTGACAATTGGAAGTAAATTGATTAACGAGTATGAATTGCATATCAGGACTACAAAGGACATTATCAAGGGAATCATTATTCTCAATATGAGTGAGTCAAAGAACTATGTCACCATACTGAAGTTTATTTTCTTATGCAAATTTATGACCACAGTTTGGATGGGTTCAAATTTTTTTATTTATGAAAAGAAATTTGAAGGAGTCAATTGATATGAAATCTTAACTTAAAATGATTAAGGAAACACTTGTTTTTATACCACTTGAGTTTATCAATGACTCCTAGTTTCGGAAGCTAAACTTCCATCGTCAGGAATAATAAATAAAATATAAAATAAAAATCTGTTCTATAAATAAGGAGAGGGGTAAGTTAGGGGGAGGGGGTAAGTCAAGGGGCACAGTTTGAAAACAAAGGAAAAATGGAAACCTAAGATGAAGAATTTTGAAACAATAAATTATTTAACTAATTATTATTACAATTTAGGTTTTCTTGGATTTCTAAATTTTCTAAATAATTTATAATTTAGCCTTTATGTGGTACAAGGTATATACAAGGTTAAAATTTTAATTTATGAGAGTGGAATGAGTGATTTATATTTATTATGTGATTTGCAAATTCCGAAAAATAATTACTAACAAGACCGCTACGATGTTCTTAAATTCCAATCTTCAAATTTCTCACAAAACAAAACAAGTGTTTCCTTAATCATTTTAACATGTCTTACCACAAAGTAAATGCCGAAACAATAAATAAAAATCTTAACTTCATTATTTTGTGCATACTACATAATATCTACTGTATTTTTATGATAATGTTGGACACATTAGGGAGATGAGATGTACTAAAATAAGACTCCATTGTTTTATGAGAATGGAAATGAATGGTGAATGTTTATCAAGTAATATGTAATTTTATTCTTATTCTTAAGCTCTCTGCCCTCCACAGCTGAATATAGGCCTCTTCCGTATCGTTCAGTTTTTGTCCCCAAAGCCAGTCATAGGATTAAAAATTTTCAAGAACCGGTTCACCCTTTAGGTACCCCCCCCCACCCTATAAAAAAACGGTTTTTACATTTATTCATTTATTTCTTTTTTATTCTGCACATAAACAGAACATTCACAAAACCACTGAGAATGTGCTGATTATAATAGTAGGTACAGAACTAAAAGTCAATTCAAAGTAATGTAACCACGTTGTAGAACATAATTCATAATATATATATATATTTAAATATATATATATATATATATATATATATATATATATATATATATATATATATATATATATATATATATGCATATTTATATATAAACACAAGCTCAGTTACAAAGTAGGTATCTACATCTTACTATGAACTAACCAAAAAATAATAATAATGATCAGAGTACATAAAACAAAATAACTAGAAAATTATTCAGTCAGTTTTATTTAAATACATACTTCCAAATTGCCTTTTGGTTATCGTCTACATGCATGATTTTCATTTTTCAATCCTAGTGTCATCAGCCGTGTGGTTGCGTTTTCTTAACCAAGTTTGTACTGATGGAACAGGGTTCCAGGGAGACCTATCAAATCAATCGTCATCAAATTAGCTACATTATTAATATTAAGACCACTTATTTTATCTGAATATATAATATTCTGATACATGACATCAATTCGAATATTGTGTGACAATAAAGGGTTAAGGTTCGTTTCGGCGAACTCTAAAGATTTAAGGCACCGATTCTAGCAAACCGGCTGAATCCCAACACTGCCCACAGCGGCTATGACATCGGATCATCTTTTTTGAGGTCTTCCGACACATTCTACCAAGGTCTCTATCTAATTTTAGTGGTTCATCTTTGGTGTCTTGTTGTGCAACATGTCCTGCCCATTGCCACTTTAGTCTGGTTATGGGATTCATGGTATCCGCTATTCTGGTTCTGCTGCTAATTTCTTAATTTATTATTTTATATCTTATACCAAGCATGGATCTTACCATGGATCACTGTGTGCATTTGAGCTTCTCTGCATTTCTTTTTGTCATAGCCAAAGTTTCTAAAGCATATGAAGTCACTGGCAGTATACATGATTCATATTTTTTCCTTTTCACACAAGTCAGCATCTTTTTACTAATACTATTCAGTATTTATAATTAAATATGGAGAAAATTTCAAATGAAAGATATAATGATATTATGTAAAGAGCTTACCACATGTAATTGGCTGGTTTAAGTGATCGCTAAACAATCAACAACCAAATTGCTAGAATTTCAATCAAATGGATTTATGTTCCAATCAAAAAGATAAACCGCATTTTCCAATAAATCTTTGTGGGCGACATCTGTGGTTGAAACAAGCAAGTTTTTTTTCTAGCGGAAACCTTCATGAAAGTCTATACAAGCCTGTAAATGACCTCAAATAGACTTCATCTTAATATTTTAAAAGTGTTAACAAAATCTTGATATGAATAACTTTAAAGTGGAGCAAATCCACCATTTGTAAACAAAAATTGAACATATAGGGTATAATGGTAGCCTGTGTGATAACAGTAAAAACAAATAATTAACTACTGATAGGTGCTTTCATATTGCATCAGTGTTATATTAGCTTAACTAACAATTTCAATAGATAAAAAAAAAACTGTCTTGTTTTATCACCTTTGTAGTTTCATAGAATTATGCAAAGAAAAACAAAATCAGAGCCCAGAGATGGAATTACAATGGCACCTCCTACGTAGATAAGTAAACTGATAAATTTAACTTCTAAACTACTTTTAAATATCGACTTAGCATTTTGATATCCGGTAGACGATTCATGTTGTCAAGGAAATAATTCAACAAATGAAATCATTACATTCATTTTTACTCAAAATATCGCTCAACATCGTTAAAAAAAAAACTTGATTTTTCACGAGATCGTTTCTAAAGTTGAAACATATAATGAAATGTATTAAAAATAAATGTCAAGCCACTTATTGAACTGTGCAACAGAGCTGCTTTTCAGGTAAAACCTGAAGGTTTTTCCTGCATTTGAAAAATATTTAGAAAATTAAAAAAAATTATTAAACAATATCTTTTCTTCTAAATGAAAAAACAACTACTGCCCTGTAGCGGGTAAATATTAAGTAAATATGCCTCTTTTATATATATATCTTCTGGGCATTCCGAAAACATACACAACTGAAAATTGTAAATTTTTTATATATGACGTTGTTGAAAGGAGTGAGCGATATGTACTTTTTATTGTGATCTACGATTGAAACTCTTTGGAAATAAAGTCCAGTCAAGTAAAGTCAATGTTACCTTTTGATAATATTGAGTATTTACCAATGAAATTAAAAGTATATTTAGGGAAAATTTTACGAAGTAAATACCACTATTTCTTTAAATCTATTGTGACACACGTTACGATGCATTCAGTATGACTATCAAACACCCTTTGATGCCGAATGGATCAAAACACGTGTCACAAATAATTAGTGGCATTTATCGAGTAAAATTTAAATGTAAACGAATGCATTGTTATCCCTACTAAGTGACTACCGTATCAATTAATGAAAATAAATTGAATTATATTTTTTTGGGATTTTATTCATAGTATTTTTATTTTTCTCTAGAATTTTTTAAAAACTTACCATTATCTTCATCTTATATTTATCCCCATCCAATGATGCGTAGGACACTGGATCGTGTTGTCAAAGAGTTTTATTATTATCATTATTATTAAAGTTAATTTATTTTTTCATTCAAACCCTCATCTGTACCCAATGGTGCATAGGGCACTGCATCATATAAACTCAGTGTTATCTTGATCGTTAACACGTAAAGGAAAGGTGATCAGCCCTCCGTTTCAGGTACAAGTCCAGGCTAATATTGAATAAATATTAGAATGCAAAAATCACATATATTTATTTTAACTCCACTGGGAATCGAGCCTGGGACGTCCAGTATGGTAGCCGAGCGTGCTGACCATTACACTACGGAGGCAGACACTATAGTTAGTTACATACATGAAAGCAAGGTACCAGAACGTTATTAGATTTTTTAAAATATATATATTTATTTTGCCCCTGGTAATTGAACCCAGAACTTTTAGCACATTAGCCTAACGTGCTAACCACTTCACTAGGGAGGTGGATAATACATTTTGAAATTTAAACGGATTAATTTTGATAATTTCATTCTTTTTTTTGTTGTCAATTTTATTTTCATTTTTAAACTTACCATTATCATTTATACTGATGCAGGATAGATGTATGCAGGATATTGAAGTCCCTTTGGAGACGATCAGGAATTATGAGTAGTTTGTGGGCTATTTATAAATTTGTGCCCATATTTTTTTTTAATAAAAGTTTTCATTGGACAACTGAAAGAAAAACAACATTTGTAGAGGGCTTATTACCCATAAAGGTTGGGAACCTCTGTTCTACATTATCATCTTGAAACTGCTGGCTGCTTTGTCCCTTATGCGTACCCAAAAGTGCACAGGGCACTGACTCTGATAACTCATTCATCCCTTTAAGTGCGTACATAATCTTCGCAACTGCGTTGTAAATCCTTTATTTTTGAAGTTGTCTAAATATATATTTTTAGGTGGACCTTTACTCACGTCGGGGTTACCACTTTGGGTGACCTTTACTCACCCAAAGTGGCAGGTCACCTTTTTAGGTGGACCTTTACTCACGTCGGGGTTACCACTTTGGGTGACCTTTACTCACCCAAAGTGGCAGGTCACCACTTTAGGTGGACCTTTACTCACGTCGGGGTTACCACTTTGGGTGACCTTTACTCACCCAAAGTGGCAGGTCACCACTTTAGGTGGACCTTTACTCACGTCGAGGTTACCACTTTGGGTGACCTTTACTCACCCAAAGTGGCAGTTCACCACTTTAGGTGGACCTTTACTCACGTCGGGGTTACCACTTTGGGTGACCTGTACTCACCCAAAGTGGCAGGTCACCACTTTAGGTGGACCTTTACTCAAGTCAGAGTTACCATTTTGGGTGACCTTTACTCACCCATAGTGGCACTTTAGGGATTGGTGCTGTAGTGGTGATGAGGAAGAAGTCTCTTAATATGTATATATTTTTCAAAATCATTTTACTTTGTCAGATCAACAAGTAGTATGGTCCGCTAAAAATTTCAGCTCACAACATAGAAAAAAAAAAACAATAATTTTGAAATGATTTAAGAGGTAGTAAATAAAAATTTCAATAGAGTCCAATTATTAAATTTCATTATATTTATCATGTTTGAGTGTGTAAAATTATTTAACAACAGTCTTAAGTTGTAGTATTTATTTCCCATTTTGGAAGGTTTCGTTGATTTATTTTTTTTTTGTTGCAAATAATAAAATTTCCTAATAGCTGAAAAATAATAAAATTTTAAATATATAATATCCGGGAATGGGTGGAGGGGAAGACATCATATTTACATATTATATAACAGGCATCGCAATATTTACATTTTTAATATTTGAGCTATAAGGGCATCGATTGCATACAGGAGCTAACGTTTTATCTACGTAGTGTGGATAACTTTAAATTCGGTACGAAAAAATCATCAATACTTTTTCGGCAAATTTGGCTTGCTGACGATACGAATCCATATCACTCACTCCTTTCAACAACGTAATATATCAAAAAACTTCATTTTTCAGGAGATCGTTTTTAAAGTTTAAAAATATAATAAAATGTGTTGAAAATAAATATCAAGCCACTTATTGAAATTGTTACTGTGCAACAGATCTTTTTAGGTAAAAACTGAATGTTTTTTCTGCATTTGAAAAATATTTAGGGTATTGAAAAAATTCATTAAACAATACCTTTTCTTCAAAATGCAAAAACAACACTTTCTGCCCTGTAGCGGGTAAATATTAAGTTAAAAATATGCCGCTTTTGCTGGGATACTTCATTTTCTGGGCATTCCGAAAACATGCATAACTGAAAATGGACGATTTTTGATATATGACGTTGTTGAAAGGAGTAAGCGATATGTGGTGTTAAAATGAGTCATTTGAATAAGGTCTTAACTACCTGTAAAGTTATCTACACTGCGCAGTTAAATCGATAACTTCCGTATGGAATACCTGCCCAGGAGAAATAAACGATACTTTAGCGCACAAATGCATTAATTAATATAAAAGTAATGATTGGTTATGTTAGGTTAGGTTTTACAGTAATTTTTATTAGTTTTTCATTTTTTTTAGAGTAGCACGATTTTTTCAAGAGTTACGTATTATAACTTACATAAAAGTAAGATATTAAATGACGAAATAAAAAAAATACGAAACTCAACACTGTGTTTATCCTTATTGAAAATTAACGTTAAATGTTTAATTTCTGGATTTTTTTTAAATCAGCACGTTAGTGCGCCAAAGCATTGAAAATTAAATTACAAGAAAAATCAAAGGAGCGTCAATCGTGGAATATTAAAAATGAAAACATAAAATAATATGTAAATATGAAATAAGGGGTGATAAGGTAACTCAACGAAGACAAGCATAATGAAACCAAAATAAAAACAATATATATTAAGCCTTATTTTTAAATATATATTTAGAACAAGAAAATGTATAATGACAACCATTGAGGATATTTAATATCGATTATGTTATTTTATACTATTGTTTAAAGTGATGTGACAATTTGTAAAAGAAAACGGCCACTTTTGGTGGGATAATTCGCAGAATTCACTCTCGGTACTCACTGGAACTATGTAAATACAGTGGTTTCAGCTTCCGCACAACATACGTGAAAAATCTAAGTACAAAATTCACATAAGGAAGAACATGTTTTATACAAAATCTTGGTGTCACATCTCTCGCTCTCTCTCCACTCTTCTCTCGTCCACATTCGGCAACATCCTTATATTATAAACGAAGACGGGGGTATATTTTTACATTGTGCATTACATATATTCATTTGAGGCTTGGACTCGGTATCGTAAATATTACGAGACCCCGCGAATCAGTCGCGAGGTCACCTCCTGGCGCTTCTTACCTAGAGGGCTAGTTCACTTAGTCAAATATCAGGTCACCGAACAGCTAATGAGACGTCGTTTCTCAATTGTGATTATATATCCACAAACTCAATATCACTCGACACGAAAAGAAATGAAAAACCTTTGGCAATCTTGACTTACACGATACTTGGGTTAGTTATCATAACGCTCATTCGATGCAACAATGGCGTAATTACACTTGAAAAAAAAAACAAACTATTTACATCGGGAGAAACATCGACATAATTGATTTTGTGGTGAAATGATGCGAGATAGCGCGAGTGGCATTGTAGAATTGAGTAAAATGGAGCCATTTCTGTTGCTACAACTTCTGAACGTCATCTCCTCTAATGTGCAAAGGCAAATAGTCGCAAGATAAAAACAGTAGTTTTGAGATAAACGCGTTTACAGTAAGCTTAAAATGATGCTTTTCGCTAGTACATGTATCAAGTTAATACAATTTTGCGGCTACTTGGATAATGAATATGTCAGTGAAGGAAAGAGATGGAGCAAAATCTGTGATTTTATATGATAGAGGCAAGTTATAAGAATATCGGCCAAACAGCCGCAACTTGAGTTACGGCAAGTTGCCTTTACACATTAGTCCTGTAATATTTCTAATGGTGTAATTACGCCATTGTTGCACATGAGTATAATATCTTTACATACATATAACTGAGAATGATTACGGTCGAGTCGTGATTTCTCATAAATCATCACATAATATTTTCAAGTTAGATTAATACCTCTATTTTCCTAAATATACAATATTGCGTTTGAAGTTATTCGTATGTGTATTTCATTTATTATCGATTAAATGATTTTCTGTTTCATAGATTGTTTTTATTAATGTAGTAATTAAGTTTAAGGTGTCGTTTTAAAACTTAATCACTATAGTTTCTAATCTGTATCACAATGATTCCTTTAATATGTATAATTATTGTACAAGGTGTGGCTTCTCCGAGCTTCTTCATACCTGTGTTCTTCTTACGCTAAATTTCTTAGTGTTTTTTTTATAAACAAGCCCTGAAATCGCGAGATGCTTAGGTACAATTTGAAAATACATGGACAATGATTCTATGGACTTCTCACATACAACTAACTTTCAAATCTGTAATATAATACAATATGGAATTAATACACTTTACGAATTTATACATTTGGAATGTCTAGTGCAATTCACACAACAGATGAATAGTTTATTAATATACTTTTTTTCTTCCTAAATTGGCGTTAATACTTTTGATCACATGTGGTTGATAAACAGTCTTCCGGGAAAATTGTTATACACCCTATTAAAACTTATCAAGCATGAGATAAAGTGTATAAATGTATGTAAATAGGTATCTTCGATTTCCATTTGAACACTTGCAGAAAAAAGTAAGGGTGATTTTAAGGATGAATCATTTTTACATCGTGAGTAATTAGGTGTTGGACATTATATATAAATAATGGGAAAACATTATAAACGAATGCGAGACGACTTGAGACATTTTAGAAATCAGAAATGTGCGTATAATATATTACATATCTCCATTTGAACGCTCTTTTGAAGGCGCCCAAAATTTATAATTTATTGTATCAACTTTACCTTCGTATTTTCGCTGCAGACATATAATTCGATCGACTATACACGATTCAATATCGTTTCAACTTATCGAATCCTTTAAATCTGCAGTAAAAAGGGTAGGTTACAATACATGGACTTCACGTAATAACATGGTAATATATTTCATCAACACACTCCATTTGAGGGAAACTTAGAGCTTCCTTGAGCAAAATAAATGGATAATGTTACGTATTTTCTATTGAAGAAACATCTGGTTCACTTTTAGGCTACCCGGCGTCTTTTTGCGAGATACCTACCGATCTACCGGTATTCTCATTTTCTCCTTATTATTTTAAAGTGATAAATATATATTCTATTTAGTCAAATTTCCAGCAGCACCTGTATAAATTACATTTTTCTACCGAGTATAATGAAAAACTATATTTTGAGATAAGCACCAGCTTTTACAACGGTGGCAGAAATTATTATCGTGCTCCAACGTGTTAAGTTCCTCTCTTTCAAGTCATTTTTTGACGTAAACATGAATATTTAGTAAAACAATTTATAGAAATTGCTAACAGTCTACGATTAATAAATATCACATCACACGCATTCTCGTTGTCAAAATATAACCATTAAATCCTAAACCATAGTTGAAAACAATTACCAGTTATTGTAGTAAAAATCATTTCAATATTTTGTTTCATCATCATCAGCCTGTGTCCGTCCACTGTTGAACGTAGGCCTCCCGCCTGAGTCTCCATCCTCTTCGATCCTCAGCCTTCCGCATCCAGGTCACTCCCGCTATTCTTCTTATATCGTGCCATGGGCGCCATTTCAATACTTTTCTTCCCCATCGACCGTCGTCTCTTCGACAGATATGTCCTGCCCATTGCCACTTGAGTGTGCCAATTCGTTGGGTAGCATCCACTACTTGAGTTCTTCTGCGTATTTCCTTGTTTCGGATTCTATCTTTTAGCGACACTCCGAGCATGGATCGCTCCATAGCACGCTGGGTGACTTTTATTTTATGAGTAAGACTTGCTGTTAGATTCCACGTCTCTGCGCCATAAGTTAACAGAGGGAGGATGCATTGGTTAAACGCCTTAGTTTTTAGACATTGCGGAATTTTGTTTATCACGCGTAAAATGATGTTTTTAGGATCCTTTCACGATCAAGGATTTTGTGAATTATAATACTTTTCGTATGAAAATTCTAGGATAAAATGATGAATGGGAAGGTAAATAAATATATCAGTATATATTAACCCTATATTCGTGCTTACGTTAAAAGTTAGAAGTTAGACGAAGACTCATCAGGAACTTTTTTCTTCAATTTTCCTTTGTGCGCGATTTATCTACTAAATTGGCCGATTATGAATCCATGTTTACGTCAAAATTTGCGAGTAATTTAGTCACAACTGCTAGGCAAATTTATTAGTTTAGCAATGAATATGTTTTAAATCATTCGGAAACATTATTTTATTTTTGTACGTGAAATTTAAATACGCGATCTCGTTTTAACTAAAGTCACAGCCTCCGTTTTATCTTACAAAATCTTTGTATTTTTTTTAATTTCTTGTTTTATCATCATGTTCGCACATTGCAGATAGTGCGTTTATTTATTTCCCAAATACATTTTCCTCCCGCACATGCGACAGTATTCCCTTCTGCGCATGCCTTATACGAATATATCTGTTATCTACACTATCACAGTATTGCCTTTTTAAATTCCACGCGAAATCAATCTCTTTGAGCTATAACGTAGTGCTTTATTTACTTTAATAAATATTTTCACAACAATTTTTCAGTTTCAGTTTCAGTGCTCAGAACGTTTTGGAAAATAAAACTTAATGGGGCCCCAAAAAATGGGTTCCTACTTAAATTCCGTTGCATTAAATCCGCTGAAATTATTACTATCGTAATGCTAGGAAAAACGTTCCGAGATATTGCCACATACGCATGCGATAAGTAAAAAATATTAGGAAATCGTTTAGAATAAGGCATTCGATTCAATTCATTCATTCGATACAAATAAACGCAATATCATGATCTTTCCACGACAACTCGTTGCGAGTTTGTTCGAGATGAACGGCCATTTTATGATATTTATTGCACATTTTGTATTCGTCTTTACCAGAATGAGTAATGCTTGCTCAGGTTAATACATATATAGCTTAATATTTATAATATATCATTACGCGGCAGCTGATAAAACCCCCAAATATTCAACTCGATCATTTTCAGTTCTTTATAGTAGATGACGTGAACGTCTCTGTAAACGGCGAAATTAAAGACATTGCACTCGTATCGTTAAATACTTCCCGAGGAACATTTAACACCTTAGCGTAATACATATAACGTAACGGTAATATTCACAATTTCAGGAAGCGACGCGGGTAAATGGTAGTAATCTGTTAGGCCGAATCTTTCGATCTCCGAAATCGAGATTATTATATTTAACGTCGAACACTTTAAAACACCGATAAAGCTGTCTATTTTCCGAATAAAGCGCCAGCCGGTGTCATCTGTGCTCGGACACTCGGCTGTAATCGGAACAATAAAGGGTATATTCACGAACAAACATTCTTAACCGTAAATAAAGGAAAGAGTCTACGGACACAAAATATCTTAGTATGGAAAACACAGAAATACGCTAGAGTAATAATAAGTTAGTAATATAATAAAAAAAGACACGTTTACTCGTATATAGTAAGGAGCGCGGGTCGGCGCCGGCGGCAGGAGGTCCTCGCTGCCGCCGGCGCCGGCACGCGCAGGTCGGCGCCGCCTGTCGGCGCCGACACGCGCGACTGCAGCCGCGTCTAGATCGTGAAACGTAGCCATTCAATACGAGAGATACTCAATAATAGATTAACAACATGGACAGCTAAGTAATTCACAATTATAATTATAATTTGGCTAAATTTAATTATTAAACAGGAATAGGACAATAATCGTTCGAGGATTAGTTAGACGAAAATTGGCGACGGAATACGAAGGTTTCGATACTTTCGACGCGCTTAAACGATTATCCGGTAACAACATCGAATTCTAAGTTCTATAAAGCGAACATAACGCCGGAGGACCTCCGGAGTATATACGGATAAGTGAAATAAATAATTAGTTTAATGAATATGGTAGGTACGGAAGGTGGATCCATTTGTCTAGGTCTGGCAGCCTACATGGCCTTCATCTTGTTGGTCTTGAAGCTCACCTGCAGCACGCGGTTGCCGAGCGTGTAGCCGTTGAGCGACTGGATGGCCACGACGGCCTCCTCGTAGTTGGTCATGGTGATGAAGCCGTAGCCCTTGCACTTGTTGGTCTGCAGGTCGCGGATGACCTTGACGCTCTGCACGGCGCCGAAGGGGCCGAAGAGCTGCCAGAGCACGTTCTCCTCCGTCTCGGGCGCCAGGTTGTAGACGAAGATGCACCACTCGGAGCCGGGCAGCGGCAGCACGGCGCCCGCCAGCAGCTCGCCGGCCAGCGGTGAGTAGCGCTGCAGGCCCTTGTTGATGGCCAGCAGCGACTTGCCGGGCGCCAGGCGCGGCAGCGGCGCGGGCAGGCGCAGGTGCGGCAGGTAGGCGGCCAGCGGCGCCAGCGCCTTGCCGCTGCTGCTCGGGTTGTTGGCGAACTTGACGGTCACGGGCTCGGCGGCGCCCTCGGGCACCGAGCCGTTCAGCTCCCGGATAGCGCGCTCGGCCTCCGCGCGCTGGTCGAAGCGGATGAAGCCCACGCCCTTGCTAGCGCCCGGCGCGGCCGCGTTGTCACACAGGATGCGCGACGTGATGATGCGCCCGTACGGCCCGAACATGGCCTCCAGCTCAGGCTGGCCCATGCTTCTGGGCAGGCCGGACACGTACAGGTTGGCGCCCTTGATAGCCTCGCTGGAGGGCCGCGCGAACGACACCTTGATGGTCTTGTTCTGCAGCCGCAGCCCGTTGAGCGTGGCGATGGCCTTCTCGGCGTCCTCCGCGCGGTGGTAGTTGACGAAGGCGTAGCCGAGGCTCTGGCCGCCCTGCAGCGCCTGGTTGAGCGCGTCCGGGAAGGCAGCGCCCTTGTTGCGGATCAGCTTGCAGCTCTCCACCTCGCCGATGCTGGAGAACAGCGAGCGGATCTCCTCCTGCGTCATGGACTGCGGCAGGTAGTTGATGATGAGGTTGGTCTTGCTCTCCTCGGCACCGTTCAGCTGCTCCTCCTGCCCCTTGGACATCGTGGCTGCGCGCCCTGCGACTAGCCGCTCCGCGTGTCCGCGTGTCCGCGTCGGCGTCGGCGTCGCTCGTGCGCCGGGAGCGCGTGTGCGGACGGCTCGCGAGAGAGCGATCGCTAAATCATAAAAAGAAACGCGAAATAAAAGGAAATAGAAACTAAAACGTAGGAAACAAAAAGACACGACCTAGTCGACCAGTCGCTAGTCTCACTATGAGCCGCTGGCGGGTATTGATCCGGCGCCCACCCCTTGCGTGCCGCGGCCCGCTCGAGCCCTTCCCCAATACGCGACCCCTGCGCGCGACAGGGCTGCGAGCTGCGAGCTGCGACACCTAGAGGTATCCTCTACTCTCTACTATCTACTCTCTACTCCCCGAATCTCACTTGTTCATTCAGCTATTCCATTCACCACGTTTTTTAAGTGCAGAAAGTGTATGAATCAAAAATCTAAATATTGTAAATCACGACCGCCAGAATGGAAAACTTTTTATCCATGAAAATGTTCATTATATTTGAACAGAGAAATAATAAGTATAGTTTGTATGTTATTAATAAAATTACTTAGTTTTATTTTTTTAAAATAAATATTCATATTATATTGGAAATAATCAAATATGAGATTTAAATATCACAGTTTTTTAAAGTGTATTTTTTTAAAGATGTCGCAAAGTGATTACATAAATTAGGAATTTTAAATTTTTCGATTAAAACAGTTTGTATTAAATGATGAGAATATTAACCCAGATGTCCAAATGTCCCTAGTTTTACTCTCAGATTGACATCTGTTTTTTTTTAAATAATATAAACTTCTTAAGAAATTTACTGAGTTTCCATTTCTTTATTAATTGTAAACATAGCATTTAGACAAACAATACTTTTATAAAAAAAAAAGTATTTTTGATGTCTAGCTATTTCAATATTTTGGTTAATTACAAGCATTTTTTATATTTTAAATTTATTTAATTATTTTATAATTCTACAATAATGGGTAGAATTGGTAAATGTTACACGTGTGTAAAGTGATAACTTAAACCAGCCTTTGACGGTCGTCAGCCCCGTAAATGCCCAGACTTCCATATTCTTCTTCATCTTTGATGAGATGTCAAAAAAAATATAAATATTTTTTTTCTTTGTAATATAAGATGAAATATTAATAAAAATCTTACTTGAAATATTTTTGACAACCCTGAAAGAAACCATCCTCCCGATTTGATGCAATACATCCACAAAATGTTGATAAGAACACCTCCCTTATGGAGTACACAAATCACGGAGAACGAGCGAAATTCTAAGTACATATAATTATATTAAATTCATAATAATATTCAATTTTCATTCACCATAAATTTTTTTCCATCCATATTTACATTTTCAGTAAAATTTTCAGTGAGCGAATAAATATCGTTCGGTTTTTCAATCTTAATTTTTCAGGCCATGATTTTTCACACTAAATTTTGCATTGAACAAGCGCATATAAATTACTGTTTTATGCAGTGCTTGTATGTGCGAATAAATTTTATTAGCATTTAATTGGGTTTGTGTTTTTTGTATTTTATATTAATAAAAAATATGCATGCTGTTTTCTTGTTTTATGTAAAATTTTATAAAATTCCATTGTTTCAATTTTTTTCGCTGCATTATTTCAGTTTTTTTGGTTTGAAACAAAAATTCGATCATTTAAACCTGTATTATACTTAATATTTTTATTTGCGATATAATATTTTCTAAGTAAATTTTTATTATTAATACCTTTGAATAATAAAATAATAACCAAGCATATAAAAAGTAAGAATGGGGAATACAATTTCTGCAAATTTTTTGATAAATTTAATGACAATTCCAGACTAATTATATTTTTGGTAAGATATTTGTATTTTGAATAAAAATTAACATTTATTGTATTTATTGGTATAATTCTTGCGGTGTTAATTATTTTTTTTCCTCGTGGTGTAATGGTTAGCGTGTATCGATATCGTGCTCCCGTAGTCCCGGGTTCGATTCCCAGGGAGGAGGGATTGAAAATAAAGATTGGTTAAAAATAAGTAACCGTTAAGATAACCCTGCGTCAATACGATGCAGTACCCTATGCACCATTGAGGGTTAGAAGTTAGAGGGTTAGAAGTATAAGTTTATTAAAAAATGTGTTTATATATTTTTACAACATTTTGAGTGTGTCCAAATACTTGTTCACAAAATCTGGATTATCTCCAATTACAGGAGTTGTTTTCATATTATTTTTTGACATCTCATCAAAAATGAAGAAGAATATGGAAGTCTGGGCATTTATGGGACTGAAGACCGTCATAGGCTGGTTTAAGTGATAACACACGTGTAAAGTGATCACTTAAACCAGCCTATGACGGTCGTCAGCTCCGTTAATGCCCAGACTCCCATATTCCTCTTCATCTAATATTTATACATATTTTCAATTGTCAACAAATCACTGTTTTATTTTTCAAAGTTAAAAAAAGTGCATATTGCAAAGTACGTACAACGTGCATAATTGATCCTTTACCTCAGTGCATTTGAAACCCTCCCCCATTTGATGAAACAGAATTATCCAACGTAACTACATAACTAAGTACCTAAAATCCACCCCAATTCACCAAAACCTACCCCAGCGAGTTACATTGACCCCAGTCTACACGAAACACGTCAGGGTATGTAACTAGGCCCACACAGGGTGCAACAAAAGTTTGACTATGGATTTTAAAAACTTCAGAAGTGATTTAAAGTAAAACTACCTATTTGTTCGCCAATATGGCTGTCCAAACTCAAAACACAGTAAGGGACATTTTTTGGTAGTACGTTTTTTTTTGCATTTTTAAACTAAATAGATTCTACTTAGTCCAAAAATGCAAAAAAAAACGTACTACAAAAAAATGTCCCATACTGTGTTTTAAGTTTGAACAGCCGAATATCGTAAACGACAAAAAATTGACTAATCCGCAGTGACCCTCTTAATTTTTTATATTTTTTATACCAGATTCTTACCAATTATCCGCACCCAATGGTGCATAGGGCACTGCATCATATTTACGCAGTATTTTCTCGATCGTTACTCACATTCCTGCGCTTCAGCAACTAATCCAGGGTAATAAATAAATATTAGAGTGTAAAATCACTAATATTTATTTTCCCCTGCGAATTGAACTCGGGACCGGACATGTATCAGATATAATTTTTCTGAATAGCGTAAATTTTAAAATTGCGCTTGTAAAACAAATATTTCTTTTATGATCATTAAAAGAACAGAATTGGTTAAGAAATACACTTTTTACTGTGAAGATTTCTCTAAGCGGCTCATTATTAAAAGTTGGGATCAAATTGTAGTAGAATGGGTTCGAACTCAGAAACTCTGACTCAAGAGTCCGCGACACTAACCACGGGACCACATCCCGACACATTTATAATGGCTTTGCGTGTTTTTTACACCTAAAGTGTGTGCTGTTATTACTATATGGTAATTAGATTTTTTTACATTTCTTTATTAAACTGAATTTTATATAAAAAATAATAACTGTATAGTTTTTTCCACATTTATTTCATTTGACCATTGACCGGGTTTCGTCTTTATCGACATCGTCAGACTGGTGGGCATCCAAAATTAAGTATAATAAAGTGATATGGGAAAAACTATATGATTATTATTTTATTTATTATATTTGGACATGGTACAACATTTTGAGTGTGTCCAAATACTTGTTCACAAAATCTGGATTATCTTCAATTACAGGAGTTTTTTTTCATATTATTTTCACATCTCATCAAAGATGAAGAAGAATATGGAAGTCTGGGCATTTACGGGGCTGACGACCGTCATAGGCTAATAATAATAATAATTTGATTATAATCCAGGATTCGGACCTCACATACTAATATAAGAGTTTCTGCTTAGTAAAAAGCTTCTTTACATCTCACCAATAGATGTCTCTAGTAAAGTTCTAGTGATTCAAGAACAAGGTTTCTAAATTGTTTCATATATATGGAACTTCCAAGAATTTGAATAGTGTGGTTATCAATAATGTGTAGAATTGGTGAATGTTACACGTGTGTAAAGTGATCACTTAAACCAGCCTATGACGGTGGACATGGTAGTTGTCCATGTATTACATAAATCCCATACAAAAGATATAAGTTTTGAAGCCTTTTCCTATTTTACACAATATATTCCAGCACTTGTATCCGCTTGCTTGTCGATTTCCCAAACCCTTGACACGTTTTTTACAAGTACATATCTTTTCCAATATTGGTTAGTCTTTTTGAAGTGCTGATGTTGGGTTACATAATATGAAAAGATATTTATCATATTATGAAAAGAACGTCTAAAAACGAGTCTTAAAAGTAAAATATTACGGTACAAAATATTTTTTCATATGATAAAAATACAAAATTAAAAAATATATATCAATTTGGGCTATTAAGGCCCAGTTGAATCGAAATCGCAGAGGAAGACCGAGAAAAACATGGCACGATCAGGTATGCCAAATACTTGAAAGTGGTCAGGTTAGGAGTCGTAACAATCGGCGGGTATGTATGAGGAGATGCACGAACGTGGAAGAGGCGAAGAATGTTTCCAAAGACAGAGTGGTTTGGAGTTCGATTCTCTCTGCCTACCCCTGCGGAGATGGTTAGTTAGTTGAATCGAAAACTTTTTTTTTAAAACCTGGTAATATTTGACGTATGTTTTTCATTTATAAAAGCATTTTTGTCTTAAAAATACAAGTTTTTCTTAGAAATAAATACGTAGTCACATATCTTCGAAACACGTGTGACAATACATTTGAAGAAATATTGGTATTTCCCAAGTAAAATTAAATGAAAAATAAACAAAATACATATCGGTTTTTCAATGGATTTTGAAATTCCCTCATTTACTAGACGATAATATATTAATAGTAGGGCGTATAATAGGCCGAGTGTTGTGACAATGGTGCACTACGTGGGCGGATCCAGTGGCGCGCCGGGCCGCCTTGCGCGTGCGCAGCCCGCCATTCACCGCCGCTCGATCGAGCTGCGATCTCCGGGCTCGCCTACACAGTCACACATGCTGACTATGGTCACTGCTTACTGGTTACTGGTTACTGCTTACTGCTTACTGCCTACACACGCCGCGTAGTGACTGTGGCATGCTACCCGCGAGGGGGCGTGACGCCTATCTACGTCACAGCCGTGGAGAGTCAACAACTGGCCCGACGGGGTGTCTTGCTTTTTTGTTGTTGTTTAGTTTAAATTATTTTGCATTTCATAATATATCATTATTACAAATACAAAAAAAATATAAAATATTGTAAAATAAAGATCCCACAAAGGCATGGCCTGAGTGTGGGTATACATTTTATTTTAGGTAATAATAAAGGTCACTGGTCACATATAATCGATATTATCAGAAATAAAATTAGATTAAAATTTCTAATATAAACTACAAATATTTGATTCTAACAGAAAACAAAAAGTAAAGTTGAAAATGAAAAAAAGTTGGCTTAGTGAGTGGTTTTGCCTAGAATTTTCACTCATGAATTACCATACATGAAATTATAGTAACTTTAATGCCCAATATACGATAAATCGCAAATTAATTTTCGTAAAACCCAGGTAACATTTGACGTGATTAAAATTTTGCTTAGGTCCCATACATTGAGAATTATTTTAATATTTTTAAACTCCTTACCTTTCAATAATTCTTTTGTTTTCAAAAAAATATACTTATTTTGAAAAAAAAATTTTTTTCAATACAAAAAGATATTTTAAGCAAAACTCAATAAAGATATGTTAAGCTAAACTCAGGTAACCTTTGACGTCATTAATATTTTTTTTCTTAAAACGCCTCCTTTGTTATGAAAAAATAAGTTTTTCTCAGAAGTAAATAAATGGTTTTGAATACCTAGACCTTCATATTCTTCTTCGTCTATGTTGAGATGTCAATATAAATAACTCCTTAATGGAAAAAAACAAATATTCGGATACACATGAAATATCGTTATTTAAATCGTTAAAAATAATAAAAAATGTATTAAAAAAGAACTCCACCGGCAAGACACACAAGGTGGCTTGGTGGGTCTCTGCAAAACTTTGTTTTAAATATGTTTAAAATTGTGATTTAAATAAATGTAAACAATTTATGGTATTGAATAAAATAAAATAAAAATAACTGGTAAAATTATAAGTTTGATAATAATTGAGAATCAATCATATGTATCTCCTAGTATGTAATATATTTTGGGAACAATCTTACACACATTTCATAAAGATCTCTGCTAAATAAAACTAACGTACTCGACTCTACTGTAGATGGTACAGAGAAAACACAAATGTCAATTGAAGGATAAATACAACTTCCGAAAATTGTAGTAGTATCGTTGTCAATCATGGGTAGAATAGTGAATTTTAGACGTGTATTACCTAAACCAGCCTATGACAGGCCGTAAGCCCTGTAAATACATAGACTTTCATATACTTCTTTATATACATTGTTTTATATATAATAATAATAATAAAACCTTTATCCACACCCCAATGGTGCATAGGACACTGAGTCATATAAACGCAGTGCTATCTTGATCGTTTACGCATGAAGGAAAGGTGATCAGCCCTCCGCTTCAGGTACCAGTCCAAGGTAATATTGAATAAATAAAACAGTGAAAAAATCACTCATATTTATTTTACCTCCCTTGGGAATCGAACCCGGGACCTACAGAACGGTAGCCGAGGGTGCTGACCATTACACTACGGAGGCGGACAAATATTTGTTTTATAAATAAAATAAAATAAACTCCTTGTCAATCGCTATACGAAAAAAAAATTTAAATTAAATATAACTCAGTTTAACTAAGGTTACGAAAATCAGATTTGTTTACAAACATTTTGACCCACTCAAAATATTGTAAACATAAACAATAATGTTTTTGGTTATAAAAAGGTTTGAGTTTCGAGATTTCCCAACAGAGAAACCGACCATTAATTAACCATACTACCCTTGATAACGATATGAAACTACTTATTTAATAACACCCCTACCAAAGTAAGTCACGTGTTTTACAACAGCTGTGTCGTACAGCTGTTTAGGGGTTGTCACACTCTGGTGCAAAAACAAGTTGCATTTAAATAAAAAAAAGCTTTATCACGGGGTCAATCGCCCCACAGATAACTAATAATTTGGAAATTTATGCATTCAAATAAGGCTATTTAAATTTTTGTAACGCATGCATACAGATACGAATATGATTTTTCGTTCCTTAAATACTAAATTTTACAACATTTTAAGTGTGTCCAAATACTTGTTAACAAAATGTGGATTATCTCCAATTACAGGAGTTATTTTCATATTATTTTTTGACATCTCATCAAAGATGAAGAAGAATATGGGAGTCTGGGCATTTACGGGACTGACGACCGTCATAGGCTGGTTTAAGTGATCAATTTACACACGTGTAACATTCACCAATTCTACTGCCGATAAATTTACTATTTGTAAATGCCCAGACTTTCATATTATTCTTCACCTTTGATGAGATGTCAAAAAATAATAAACTAAATTTTATTTTATTTGATCGATTAATGCTATTTAGATTTTTGTAGAGCATTTATTTAGATTTGAATACGATTTTTATTTCCTTAATTCAATTTAATTTATTACTTTAATTTTTTTTCGCAGATACAATGTTTTAGAATTTAGTACATAAACCCTGATGATGACAAGGTTCTTTTGGATAAAGTGTACCAATAAAAAAGTGGTTAAGACCAAGTTGTTTCATTTTATAAAGTTGAATTTATTTAAATAGAAATATGGGCATTAAGAATTTTATTATATAATATATGTAGGTACTTAGATATGAATATGATTTTTATTTCCTTAAATGAACTAAATTTTATTGTTATAATTCAAATATTGCTATTTATGTTTTTGCAATGGGTTAAGCTAGATTTCAATATGATTTGAATATCTTTAGTTTAATTAAAATATTGCTACTTAGATTTGAATGTGATATTTTCCCTTAATTTTATTAAAATATTGCTACTTAGATTTGAATGTGATATTTTCCCTTAATTTTATTAAAATATTGCTACTTAGATTTGTATGTGATATTTTCCCTTAATTTTATTAAAATATTGCTTTTTAGATTTTTGCAATACAATTCGAATACAGCTATTAACAATTTTATACCTGGAAACACTCGTAAATATGATTTTTATTTAAAAATTTTGCAATACTTGTTTGCACATATGTTTTTTAGCAGAGCATAAAGAATATGTTTGAACATTTTCACATTTTCATGAAGTACGTATTCTCTTTAAAAAAAACGTACATTTCTCTGATTAAATTATTATATTAAACCATATCCGTTCCCTAGGTGGAGCATACGGAGTCCACAAACTATCTCCAGGCTTTTCTGTCGGCTGCCAGCTCCCTTGCATCCTCCCAAGTCAGATTCGCATCTCGAAGTTCAGACGAGAACTGCCGACGAATTGTCAGCTGTGGTCGTCCCGGGCGGCGCGAACCTGATGCCTTGTAAAAGAGGCAAGCTTGATTAAGGCTCTCAGGAGGCATGCGGAGTACATGGCCAAGCCAACTGAATCGCCTTTTCTTGACGACAGTTGTGACCAAGTTTTCTGCGTCCTACGCCTTATCTCTTAATTCCTCACAAAGTCAAACCACACGCCTAAATTCTCCGCACACCTAAAATTCTGATTAAATAGTTTTATTTATTTTTTGTGTTAATACACAGCGTAAATATTGCATTTATTTATGCACAGAGAAATAAAAAAAAAACTGGTTATCGCTTTACAATTTGTATCTGTACAAGAGGGTTGGTGGTTAGAAGAAGAGAGTAGAGGGTACAAGTCAGCAGAGAGAAGTGGAGTGTGGAGTGTGCCGAAACGTCACGAAAAAGGGGAGTCCAGAAAAAAGGGCACGTGCAGTATAGGGTGTTCAAAAGTGTAAGATAGTAAAACAGTAAAAAAATTAAAGGTGTCTCAACATGATATGAAACATGTGTGTGTCATTCTTTTCTTTTTTATGAAAGAAGATCGATAAAATTATTTAAAAAAAACCAGATCTAAGTAGCTTATTTTTTAATTTATAACTCTATAGTATATACTAGTTGTTAACTTTTGTCGTTTTCATTTTATGTTTTTTTTATCTGTTAAAATCAAATATTTGCATATTATATTACCACTTTTAATATTTTTATATTTTTGATGAATATATTTTGTATTCTTTCCAGTAACCTTTGTTATAACCTAAAATAAAATGTATACCCACTCACAGGCCCATACCTTTGTGGGATCTTTTTTTCTATTAATATAATAAAATATACTTTAAATATAAAATAATAATAAATAAGATGGAAGTCTGAGCATTCCCGAGCTTACAGTCTGGCATTTGGCTGGCTTAAGCGATAACTTTATACACTTATGCAACGTTCACCATTCTGCCCATTATCGAACATCCATGTTGTATTTATTCTTGAAAATTATATTTTATACAATGGTCTTAGATACCGTTGAGGTTTTTGATATGTTGGTAAATATGACTGATGGTTGCGATATCAGATGACATATTTGGAATAGGTTTATTTTCAAAATTTATTTTTAAATTTTCTTACATTATAATTTTATAAATAAATTTTGTAAACACTGAAAAACTCAGTGAGCCAAAACTCAGTGTATCAATATTAATATATAATTCCAAGTTAATGAAAATCAGATTTGTGAACAAAGATTTTGATGTACATACTTGTGAATAAAAAAAATGTGTATGTATTTTTTCAGTTAATCAGATGGTCATGGTTAATCGTGTTATTCAGATAATGATGGTTAAAAAAAAAATATTTAGAGATTTAACCGACCATTAATTGACCATATGCACCCTTCCTGAGTGGGCAAACCCCAGATTTGTAAACTAAGTTCAACACACATTTAAAAAAGATCACAGAACACACTTAAAATATTGTATATTATATATTTTTTAAATATATTTTTTGCAAAGTGCAGATAATCAAAAGAAAAAAAGGATTTTAAGATGCAATCAATATTTAAACAATTATTAATTAATTACTATTTGATTTTCGGAACACCGAGTAGTTTTACATCGTGTACGTGTTTTGCACAATAGTCTTTTTATAACATTGAGTATTTTTTTAGTAAGTGCATTTCATTGTTCAGACGTGTCCTTTCTTCTATCATATGATACATATCGTATGATATATAGGTCTACAGGGCGGTAGTCAAAAGCGCGCAGCATGACGTATTTCCTAGACGAGATGAAAATATCCGTCGAAACACGAAAAATGATCGAAACACGTGAATAAAAATTTTAAGTCTTTACGGCATGACCCGATTTGCGATTTTAAAAGGAAAATAATATTAAACAGCTAATCTGGCAGTACTGGTACCAACCCTAATGTATATAAGTGAAGCATGGAGACACGAGAAAATCTTTATACGCAAGGGGATACAACGAAAACACAGAATTTAATCACCGGCTGACCCTTGGAGAGGTCACACGCCTCTTCATGACCGATTTTTAAAAAATAATGTATATTGCATCATTTTGTATTTGTTTTTTTAGAATATGCATATGTATAAAATATAAAAAAAACTCCTTATTTTTCGATCCTGTAAATGCCCAGACTTCCATTTTCTTCTTCATCTATGTTAAGATGTCAATTTAAAAAAAAAATCCCAATTGGAGATGATCCAGATTTGTAAACGAATTGGAGGGCATGTATGACTAGATGTATGGATGTGAAGGAGGCGAAGAGTTTATGTGTGTGTATAGGACAGAAGAGTGTGGCGTTCCATCCTTTCTGCCTATCCCTGCGGGGAATAGTAGAAGTAGTAGTAGTAGTAGTAGTAGTAATAATAATAAGAAAATTTGGATAACTTATATAGCGCCATTTTCGTAAAATAATACCTCAAGGGCGCTAGTAGTAGTAGTATTTGGACTCATTCAAAATGTTTTAAACTAACTTTTATTCATTTTTATTTATGTATGTTGAAAAAATATTTATACCAGGAGAACATGATCGAATCGTATGAAAAACTTTTCCATCTTTTCCACTCGCCTTTTAAATTACACGAGAGTGAACGAGACGGCAATATCCGAATACCCGTGGCGAAAATGTCTAAACTAAGAGAATCCATTAATAGTAACCTACCCCGGCTAGACTTGTCTGGTCCCTGGATGGAGTTCGATGACCGATCTCTGTGCGGAGAGAGATGGGCGCATACCCCTTCGTGCGAGAGGGAGCGAGACGGGGATAGGGGTGAAGAGAAAGAGATAGCTAGTTTATGGAGTGGGATATATTGAAAAGGGATGCTTTGCGCTTGAAGGGTGGTTTGCTGAAATGGTATGATGCTATTGATAATATATCGCTCACACCTTTCAACAACGTCATATATCAAAAATCGTCAATGTTCAGTTATGCATGTTTTCGGAATGCCCAGAAAATGTACTATATCTCAGCAAAAGCGGCATATTTTTAACTTAATATTTACCTGCTACAGGGCAGTAAGTGTTATTTTTGCATTTTGAAGAAAAGGTATTGTTTTATTATATTTTAAATATACTACATCTTTTCAAATGGAGAAAAAACATTCAGGTTTTACCTAATAAGATCTGTTGCACAGTAAAAAGTTCAAGGAGTGGCTTGATATTTATTTTTAATACATTTCATTATATTCTTAAACTTTAAAAACGATCTCCTGAATAATCAAGTTTTTTGATTTATGACGTTGTTGAAAGGAGTGAGCGATGTGATACCTACATGGTGCAACTAAAGTGGTCAGTGCGTACTGCTGTTTTATTTTATTTTGTATATCAAAAGCATTGTTAACTTTGTTGTATGGTAATATAACACTATCATTACCACTTGATGCAATTTTTAACTTACTAACTAACCAACCATAACACCGCTTTCCCGTAGGGATAGGCAGAGAGAATAGAACGCCACATCACTCTGTCTTTGTAAACGTTCTTCGCCTCTTCCACATTCATGCATCTCCTCATACACACCCGCCGAATATTTCGAATCCTAACCAGACCGCTTTCAAGTATTTGACATACCTGTGCGTGCCAAGTTTTCCTCGGTATTCCTCTGCTTCTTTTTCCACCTACATTCGCTTCATATTTTTTTAACCGTTCTTTCCTCACTCATACGTTTCACATGTCCAAGCCATCTCAACACACCTTTCTTAATTTTATCGATATTGCTTATCTCAGCCTTGCATTCTTTCCTTATTTCACCATTTACTATACCCGTTTATTATTTTGTATTTTATAATTTGTCCTGTGTGTTAGTTTTGTTTAATTTTTTATCTTTTTTTAAAACATTCTTTTTTGTGTTTTAGTCTTGTTAATTTTAATCCCATGTCCCATATATATATATATATATATATATATATATATATATATATATATATATATATATATATATATATATATATATATATATATATGTATATATATATATATATATATATATATATATATATAATATATATATATATATATATATATATATATATATATATATATATATATATATAGGGTCCGCCATCTAAAGTTTTTTTTTTCAACTAGTGCTTATTTCGTGAATGGTAACACTTAGCTCATGTCTGATTTGACAGATAATTAGTTTTATCCTTCCGCTGAGCGAATATGGTTGTGTATACGCTTGAACAACGCTGGGAAATATTGCGACATTACTTTGAAAATCATGGTAATGTTGCAGAATGTGTGCGAAAATTGCGTACGGTTTTTGGAAGAAGAGAAGCACCGTCAGCTCCGTATGTTCGTTATCTTGTGAAAAAAGTGAAAGAAACTGGCATCCTCATCGATAAACCAAAGCGTGAAAAGCCAAAAACAGTGCGTACACCCGAGAATATCGATGTTGTGGCAGAAAGTGTGCGTGAAGCGCCATCAACATCAATTCACCGTCGTTCTCAACAATTGAACATTTCGGAGACATCATTGAGACGAATTTTGCATAAAGACCTTGGTATGACGCCATACAAAGTCCAATTGGTTCAGGAGTTGAAGCCAACTGACCATCCAATGCGTTTTCGCTTCGCTGAGTGGGCCTGCGATCGACTTACAGAAGATGCCGATTTTGCCAAAAAAATCATCTTTTCGGATGAAGCTCATTTTGATCTTGGCGGGTATGTAAACAAGCAAAATTGTCGTATTTGGGGCACAGAAAACCCGCACGCATACATTGAAAAGCCGGTACACCCAAAACGAGTCACTGTTTGGTGCGGATTTTGGTCCAGAGGCATAATTGGGCCATTTTTCTTTGAAAATGAGCAAGGAGTGGCCGTTACAGTCAATGGCGATCGTTATCGGGCCATGTTGAACGGATTTTTGTTCACAAAAATTGAAGAGGAGGATATTGGCAACATTTGGTTTCAACAGGACGGCGCTACGTGCCACACAGCCGAAGCTACACTCGATGTTTTGCGCCCTTTTTTCAAAAAAAAAAAGTTATTTGGCGGACCCTTTATATATATATATATATATATATATATATATATATATATATATATATATATATATATATATATATATATATATATATATATATATATATATATATATATATATATATATATATATATACATAAATATATGTATATAACTAACTACATATCATTCAACGTTCGTTTTGTGTAATACCAAGTAGTATTGCATAAAGTAAACGATGGATGATAAGGAGAGTGTGCTGTTTTATTTATCGTAGCTTTACCAGCCCAGTTTGTCTAATAGATAATAGAAAATATATAAATTAAGCAACTAGTAAGAATATATATATTTATATATTAAACATTGAGAATTCCAGTAGTGATGATGTCTTTGAACAGTGTCCGTCGATGGTTGCTTCTCGTTGGAAGGGACAAGGTAGAATGTGAGTTAATTAAAGTCCAGGTGTAACTATTTTATTGTAAAACCTTTATACTGCAAATTGTTGTTGTATCTATCGTATGTAACGTAAATAATCTAATAATAAAAAAAAATAGCATTAACATGCAAGTATTTCGGCTCAACACAGGCCATGCCTAAAGAGCCGTTGTACATTTAGTAAAGAAAAGTATGTATCTATGAAATAAATAAATAAATAAAAATAAATTAATTAAAAACACTATATTTAAAATGTTGAATCTCACAATGCTTGTGAATCAATGATGATAATTGAGCTGAAATATTTTAATTTGAAAGCTATGAAACAACAATACAATGGAAAACATTGAAAATGCTTAGTTATAGCAGCTGTTGTGAAGCACGCTCTCCGTCATGAGCAATGCTCATACAAGATCGACCTGCCGATGGTGATGCCTGTAAGAAGAGCTACCGCTATGCTTAACAATATCACGCCGGATATTGATCTGTTCCATGTATCTAAAGGGGATATTCCGAAGCGGGATTCTTCTACATATTTAACAAGAGTCTTTTATCTAACTTTTTAATTTATGTTTTAAATATATACACCCTAAATGTTAGTTTGTTATGTATTTATTAATTATTGAATAAATCGATTTGATTTGATTGGTTCTAAAGTATTACCCTGTTTTTCTTGATCACCCTGTTTTTCTTGATCATCCTGTATACTCGTATGTATAAAATGTGTTCTGAAACTTATCAGTGCACCTATTCATAATGTTTCATTTTGCCGGATAAATTTATTAGTTTAATGATGCAGCGCATACTTGCATATTAATATGTGCAATGAAGATTACGAAATTGATATGAGAAATCATTTTCCATTATGAAAGCTCTCAAGTATTTCCTCATCCTCTACCGATCTAGAACATTAACGTCTATAATACGGCATCAAATATTTATAAAATATTTCAATCAAATCCAGGACATAAGGATGTTACTAGATAAATTCACGAAATATCCAAACCAAATTCAAGGCATAAATTTAAATATATAACACGATACTTTCAAAGATTTATTTTCAATTAGTCTGGATTTTTGTGATGTATTTTCACATTTACCTGCCCTATCCTACCTGCAGACAAGCATCTAAAATAGACGCTTTGCGGGTTTTTCCTAAAAAAAACAAACAAACAAAATATAAGAAAATAGTCCCTCTCCAAGCACAAGAGCTCAGTTTCTTTTTTGGAGAAGCTCAGCACAACTAAAAGATTGTATTAAGTAAAAATGTATAGAAATTTAATTAAATTCTTTGAAAAAATGTAATTACATTAAATAAGTAAAACAAAAATAAAGTTTGTTACTAGATACATTCATAAAATATTCAAATCGAAATTCAGGACATAAGCGTGTTACTAGATACATTCATAGAATATTTTAAAAAAATCAGGATATATCGGCTGTCCAAATTTAAAACACAGTTAGGGACATTTTTTTTGTAGTACGCTTTTTTTGCATTTATGGACTAAGTAGACTCTACTTAGTCCAAAAATGCAAAAAAAACGTACTACAAAAAATGTCCCTTACTGTGTTTTAAATTTGGACAGCCGATATGTATGTTATTAAATTCATTCATAGATTATCAAAATCAAAATCCAGGACCTAAGTGAGTTACTAGATATATTAATTCATTTTCAAACCCTTATCCGCACCCCAATGGTGCATAGGGCACTGCATCATATAAATACAGTATTATCTTGATCGTTAACAGATGAAGGAAAAGTGATCAGCCCTCCACTTCAGGTACCGGTCATTACCAACTTGTAAAAACAACGTATTTTCCAAAAGAAAATGATGAATGAAAATATTGATTATATCGGCTGTTGTAAACACAAAACAATCTAATACAATTATTTATAGGTAGAATATGTTTTTTTTAAATTAACGTTTTACTTTGTGAAATGTTCCCTCTGAAGAAATAAAAAAAAAAATTAATAAATAAAAATAAGAAACAGCTACTACCCCCTCTTCAACCTTCAACGTCCCAAGGACCCAACTCTAAAATTCAGAATTAGCTTCACATACTGTGTTTGAAAATGATCGTTGCATTGAAACACGTGTCACAGCAGATTTTAAGAAATAGTGGTATTTACTGAGTAAAACGTTAATTAAAAATGGATAGATTTTACCACAAAGTGACTGCCGAATCAATTAATGAGAATATGTAAAATTAGATATTCCTCCTGTATGAAAATGATCCATTATAAAATGATTCTCATTTGAGTTTTATTACCCAAGCAGCCGCTTGTCAGACTGATGCTACAAGACACGAGATACGCAAAGTTCCAATGCAATTCAGTACATAAATAGATCGGCAGTAGCATTGTTAGACTGTATTTTTTTGTATTTATTTAACAACTCCGTTTTCTTAAGGAAGCCATTGCGGCAACCGCAAGGCAATAAAATAATCGAATTAAATTTATTTATGAAATTTCGAATTTATCATCACTTCTGTTATTTATTACAATATTTCGGAATTCACTTTGTGGTAAGACATGATTTAATTATAAACAAAATACTTGTTTTTTACCACTTCAGTATTATATTTATTAACGACTAATTTCAGAAACTACAGATGCTTTCATCTACATCTTAAAAGTTTATATTCAAACCCGTAAATGAAGGATCTGTAGCTTTCGAAACTAGTCGTTAAAAAATATAATACTCAAGTAAAAACAAGTGTTTTACTAATAATTTTATCATCACTTCTATGAATCAACATATATATTTCATATGGAGAGGCACAGCGAATCGAAATATAAAAGTTCTCCATATGTATAAATGATTCAAATGTATTATGTTATAAATAAAAATGTAAATACTTATATTAAATGAATAAAAAATATATATATATATATATATATATATATATATATATATATATATATATATATATATATATATATTTTGACATTTCATCAAAGATGAAGAAGAATATGGAAGTCTGGGCATTTACGGGGCTGGCGATCGCCATAGACTGGTTTAAGTGATCACTTTACACAACCAGCCTATGACGGTCGTCAGCCCCGTAAATTTCCAGATTTCCATATTCTTCTTCATCTTTGATGAGATGTCAAAAAATAAAATAAAAAATAACTCCTATAGTTGGAGTATTTGGACATACTTAAAATGTTGTCAACATATATACGAGTATGTTCCGATAATACATACATACAAAAAATAATTTAATTAGGAAAGCGAAACAGTTCCTGGAAGAAAATAATACAGAAATATTTATTAATATTTCTACAACACCTTTTATATCACCTCGTTGTCAAGGTCTTCTTCTTCTTCTTCTTCTTAGTGTAGGCCTTACCAAAAAATTCGGTCTTAATCAAAATTATACGTAACCAGAGCACACGTATGATTTGTATGTTTGAAAAAGGAAGCTAGAGTGTGTGTTGGGATAGAGTGTGGTGTTTATCCTCTCTGCCTACCCTTGGAGTGAAACGCCCTGATGATAGTAATAGTAGGTTTTGTTATTATTTTACGCTTCATCATTACGCCATTATCACGCGTTAACACAATAGAAATGTTAACTTCCACGTTGAAATATAATATGATTCTTATTGTATAAAATGTGTAGTTTTATGTGAACTAAAAGTGTATTTTATAAAGTTGCATTGTATAAAGTTTATTTAATAAATTATTTTACCACTGTCCCACGGATCAAATGGTTGGCTTTGTTCCAAACCGTGACAGTCAATCGTTCGCCTATAAAGTTTAATCTACTCGTCAAAGAATAGGTTGCCAAAAACGGTTTAGTTATCTCAGTCCACTAAGGGTAGCCCCACGGCTAGCAACTCTTACGGTCAAAGTGTAAAGCAGTACGAGTTAAGTGAAAAGTTTTCTTTTTCAAAATGAGTAAGAAGGCGAAACACCATAAACCAAAGGGACCGAAATCTCCGCCGCAAAATTCCGCATCCAAGGAAGTTCCCGTTCAAGCAGAAGAGGCTCAGATTACAATACCCGATCCTAAACCTGAACCACCAAAATCTCCAGAAGTTCAGCCAGCAACAAGTCAAGCTAGCGAAATAAAACCGATTGATATAGCTGCGCAGCCAGTGCCTTCAACTGATAACCCTGTAGTTGTCCAAACCCCTGTAAAACCCAGAAGAAATCGAGGAAATAGAAAGAAGAAACACGGTGATGGAAACACTCAAGATGAAACAGAAGAAGAACCCAAAGAAGAAGCAAATAAATCTGATATAACAACTGAAGAAAAAGTTGAAATTAAACCCGTAACTAGCCCACCACCAATTGCCGAAATTGTAGAAACAAAAGAAAACGTCCCCAAACCTGATCAAAGTAAGAAATCTAAAAACAAGAAGGGTGGTGCCAATAAGACTGAAGAAAAAATAGATAAAAGTGCTAGTGAAGCGCTAAAGAATATCGAAGAAATCAAATCTAGTGATAAAAAGTGTGACGCTGAAACGCAAGTTGACCAAAAAGCTAAGCAAAAAAATGAAAAATTAGAAGAAAAATGTGAGGTAAGTGAAAATAAGCCAAAACCTGAGGAGGTTGCTTGTAAAGTAGAGAGTCCGCCAGAGGGTAAACCAGAAAAAAATAAGCGAGGAAAAAATAAAAAAAAGGATATTCAGGAAAGTTTTGAAAGTGCTAAATTAGAAGAAAAGATAGCTCCTGAAAGTGCAGTTTCGTGTGGAAAAGTGTCTCAAACACTTGACGTAATCGGCGCTCCATCGGTAGAAAAAATAGAAGAGAAAAAAGATCCAATCGTTGCTCAATCTAAACCTGAGCCAAAATGTGAGAGCAAAAATAAAAATAAGGATAAGCAAGGATCGAATAAAAATAAACAAGCCGCCCCTGAAATTCCGGTAAAAACTGATTCCGAAAAAATATCACCAATTGTAACAGAAAGCAAAGAAAGTGATTTGACTGGAAAAGATGTTTTGAAGGTTAAGCTAACCCCCGCTGTAACTGATACGAATATTGTAGACGATATGTTTCCTTCACTTGCAACATCTATAGAAGAAACACTTCAAAAATTAATCGTATGTGAGTCTGATATGATTTTAGCAGAACAATTATATTCAAGTGAAAAGAAACCAGATGTTGAACAGACCAAGAAAACATTAACAGAAAATATCGATGAATTTAATCGCGAAAAATCTTCTGAACAATCAATCGCCGCGAAGGAAAAGGATAAAGGCAAAGAAAAACACAAAAAATCTAAAAAGTCCGATAAACATGCAGAAATTATTTGTACACCTGTTTTAGAAACTGAGAAACCGAGTGAAGTTACAGAAACCAAAAAGGGTGAGACAATAATGTGTGGTTTTACTCCGATCAAAGAAACGCCAATCGAAAAATCTACAACAGAACTTTTCCATTCACCAACAATAGAGAGTTTGGATAAAATCGACCAATGTCAATTAGATATTAATCCGAAAGACACAAAGCCTTTGATATGTTCATTAACTACGGATAAACCGACCTCACCTGGTATATCTAAAAAAGAAAGTTCTCCGGGAGTACGGGAACAGTTATTTGGATACTCCGCCGAGGAAACGGGGAAAACAAGTGGAAGCCAATGTCAATTAGATATATCTAGTTTAGGATTTAAACCAATAGATGTAAGGCGATCGCCATCTCCATCATTGTTATCAATTTCACCAAGTTCTAAAAGTCCGAGAGTATCACCAACAATAAAAGAACAGTTATTACATTCAACTACACCAGAAACTGAGGAAAATATCGAAATTTCTCCGAAAAGTAAAAATATTAAACCAAATGAACCTCAATGTCCCAATACCCTACAATTGAATCCAACAACTATTAATGTTCCAAAAGGACCATCTCCAGAAAAATGTCTTTTAGGACAACTTTCATCTCTTTCGGATATAAAACTCATGGCAACACCAGTTTTGACACCCTCTTCAGATCTGAAAAGGGAATCGTCGCCAGGAAGGCCTATCAAAGAACAGTTATTATGCAAGACAGCGTCCGAAGACAAACCAGAGATTATTAAAAACCCCGTATCAGATGATATCATTAATGCACTCTTGTCTGAAATTCCACCGTCATTTTTGAGTTGCGGAAAGTCTGACAAACCACATTCTGAAAAACATGACCAAACGAAAAAAGATAAAATTGCAGAAGTGTGTGTATTGAAGCCAACCGAAAAGGTTTCAGAGCAAAAACTTACAGATGACAAAATAACTATCGAAAAACATATTAAAACTCCTCCCGAAGAATTAAATGTAACAAAAACTGAAGAATCAAAAACTAAAACTGAAAAAAATAAACATAATAAAAATAAGTCAAAACATCATGATGAGCATAAAAATGAACCAAAAGTTATCTCAAAGATATCTGAAGAAACAGACTCTAAACCTGAACCTAAAGTTGTTGATATAGTTGAAAAGAAGGAAGATATACTTGAAGTATTTGCGATAAAAGAAGAGATAATAACACCAATAGTACCTCTAGAAGATAGTTCAAAACCCACCGAAGAAAACATAACCACTGATAGTCGTACAGATTCTCCGGTAGGTCTTCCAAAGCCTGTGAAGAGGGCAAAAGATAAGAAGAATAAACATAAGAGTCACGTTGATTCTACTGAAGGGGAGATTGCGGCAAAAGAAGCCGTTTTTACAGCTGGTGGTAATGCTCCAGAAATTAAAACCTCTGATGAAAAACTTGTCGATGAATTGAAAGACAAAAGTAGCGGAAGTGAGTGTGCTTTAGATAAACCACCTAAAAGAGACTTTAAAGATATAGTTTTTCAAGATGCTAAACAAGAAAAAAATGATCCACCAATCGAAAAACCTGCCGTTGAACCAACAGCAAACGCTTTCGAGATCCTAAAAATTCCCGAAAATCAAATAGAAAGTCAAGGAACTAGTAAAGAGGGTAATAAACCTCGGACAAAATCTCCTGCTAATCAGTCAAAAAACTTGTATGGTCCATCAAACACTCCTGCGAAATCTAGTAAATACGATTACAAAAAAGAGAAAAATAAAGACCCGCAATGCGAGATTGTCGACAACGCCTGTTCAATTATTCAAGATGACAAAATAAAGGATTTGTCTAAGGAAGCCAAAATAGTCGGAGGAGCAACAAAGAAAAACAAAACAAAACAAGAGCCCAAGGCTCATGATAAGAAAGATAGTCAGAAAATAAGGCCAAAATCTGAAGTGGCTGGATCCAGTAATGCGGGTTTCAGCGAGGATTTAGATGAAGAATTTGTGTATAAATACAGTTTCAGGACTGTCTTCATTGCCAACGCCTGCCACGTCTGCAAAGCTCAACTAAAAGATGACAGAGTTGTCTGCCGGTTTTGTCATTTAGTTAGTTACTGTACAGAAAATCATAGAGATGACGATTGGTCGCAGCATCAAACCTTGTGCTATGCGATATGCACCCTCTCTCACGTGAAAGGTTGGTCCCAAGCCATATTAATTAAAAAAAAATACTTACAATTACTTGTGAATATTGAATAATTATTGCTTTTTCAGCCTCTGAACACATTTACAATGACGCAAAGTCTCTGAATGGACAGGATTATCGTCTCCTGAGAATGCAGGCGATCGTATCATGTGAGAAGATATTGAAAAGAAAATTGTGCCCGTGGGAACAAGAAGTCTTGCTGTATCCCAGAATTTGCTCCCAGGCCTCGTGCAGGGAATGGAAGAGCAAGAATCTCAAGGATTGCGAGCAGTGTGGACAAGTAAGTTCTCTAAGTAAAAATGTTCTCTATTTTAACATTGAGTAAAATGACTGTTTTGAGCCAACGTGGGTCATACTGAAGGTTTTACTCCTCTTTTTGATAAAGTATTTTACTTTTTTTTTTTAAATAAGTAATTTAAAAAATATTTACCGCCATGGTATCTATACATTTTCATATCCGATTAATCCACTTATTACGTTTTTAGCACTTCTTGTCTATGCTTGGACTTCAGTCTGGCGTCCATGTTTATTAGAATTTGGATGTCTGTGAACATTTTATTTAAAAAAATGAAATATTAGTTCTAGGGAAGCTCTGTGATTTAAAAATATGTAATTTTTTTTCAATATTTAGATTATGGAATATATACCGTGTATAAATGAAAGAGTTTAACTAGTGTAAAATAATAAAAGTTAAATTTTAGACGAGTATCAATTTTAAATTGTAGTTTTACAAGACTATTCATATCACCTACACATAAGCTGTTGTCCGAATACTCGTATAAGCTTTTGTAGGTAATTTTTTTTATGCGGTGCAAATATATTGCTATTGAGGACGTGTATGGAGAATTTTTCGAATATTTCGCCATATTATGAAATATTCACTTTTTGTCACATCGCAAAGTTTTTCAAACAAATTAATTTTAGGTAGCGCAAATATTTTTTTATTAATCAAATCACCACAAATTACTCCTTCCGTCGTTGCATTACACATGCAAATGTTTGTTTATGTAATCGAATTGAGAGTCTATAAAAGTGAGAGAAGTGATATTATCGACCAGTAAGAAATTGTAACTCGTTATAATTAAACATTATTAGTTCCATAATCTATGTCATGACCCAAACACAGTAAGTATACATACATGTTTCTTTTGGCTTTGTCTAAAGGTATCTTTCTGCGCAAATAATCCGACGCACTTGCCGTCAGATCACTCTTCCTGGTGTCAATCCTACCGCCTCTACCATCGTCTGGTCGCTCACCAGCTCCATCAGGGAAGGATCGAGCCTGATCTTCCTTCCAAGGTCATCAGCGAGAATTTCCAACTTCCAGAAGACTGCTCGCAGCTGTTCGACAACCTCTACGGTAGCATCAAAGGTAAAATAATAACTTTTTTGTACATTTCGCTCACTCCTTTCAAGAACGTCATAAATAAATTGATTTTTGAGGACAACGTTTTTAAATATCAAGCCACTTATTTAACTTTTTACTGTGCAACAAATCTTTTTAGGTAAAACCTGAAGGTTTTTTCTACATTTGAAAAATATTTAGTATGATTAAAAAAATAATACAATACCTTTTCTTCAAAATGCAAAAACAACAATTTCTCCCTTAACACCTAAAGCGCGATGGCCTCAAACAAAACGCGCCCAGCGGTGGTGGGTCTGATCTGACCCAGTACAGAAATCGCTTTTTAGGCGTTCTTTAACGGGTTTTTATATTTTATAAATGTATTAAAATAGGCTACATAGCAATAGAATAATCTGCCATAAGTTTTGTGTAGGAATTTTCAAGTTTTTGATAGTTCCTAATTTAAATTATCCAAGCGCATACATATTATCGAAGCGTACGTGCAGACACGATGACGCATAGCTACCTACTAACGCCACTGAGCATGTTGCACGCGCGTGAATAGTGGTCAGCGTGTATACGCATAAAGCAGTGGCTCCAAACATTTTTGTTTTAACTGAATTCAAATAATTTCTGTATTTAATTTTATAACTGAATTATAAGTCACTGTCAGACAGGATTTTTAACAAAATGCAACTAAGTAATTATCCTAAAACATAAAACTTGGCTGTAAGTTCCAAAAACCACCAATTGATTGTTGGATTTAGACTTTAGTTCAACCTAAAAAAAATTTAAAAGTATATTAAAGATATTTTAATTTTAATTGAAAACTATTTATTTATGGAACGGCCCAAAATGGTTGAGATATTTATTTAAAATCCTCCATTTCTTACATAAACCTTTTGTAGATTTTAGAAATTATGAGTATATGTACATATAATTTTGTACAAAACCAAATAAAACTAATTTCTGAATATCTTTTAAATAAAAATATTTATTTATAAACTTTACAATATAAATGAATGTCTCGTGTTCTGCCTGGTGAGACGTTCACCAAATGAATAAATGAATTTATATGCATACACATACACAAAAAAAAAAAAATATATATATATATATATATATATATATATATATATATATATATATATATATATATATATATATATATATATATATATATATATATATACATATATATAAATATATATATATATATATATATATATATATATATATATATATATATATATATATATATATATATATATATATATATATATATATATATATATATATATATTTAAAATGGGTAAATTTATTTTATTTACAATCCGGGCAGTAAATTGTGTCATATTTGTGAGTACTACAAATTGCCTTATTACAAGCTGAACACGAAAATTTGGTTTTTTTATCGGATTTGCATGGACAAAATTTACACCGTTGTCGTTTATATTGGCATTTGCTGTTCATGACACTTTCTTCTACGTTGATGTTATCTTTATTTTTTGTTTTATCAAATATCGCGAAACTATCTAGCTGCTGACGATGAAACGTATGTCCACTATTTTGTCTCTTATTGACATTTTCAGAGACTAATTCTTTCCCTAATTCTCTTATGAATCTCTTCCTGCGAGCACTCTCTTTTTCTCGCCAGGTAGGATATTTTGTCATCCACACTATGTATGCATTCAGAGCGGCCATATCTAATATCTCCATAAGTAACCTAAATGGCCACCTCCTCGTCCCTCTTACACATGAATACTCCCTGGTCATCATATCACCTACGTCAACACCTCCTTTCGTTTTATTGTAATGTTGGATGATTTCTGGTTTCTTCTTCGGCCCGAAATTTACTTTTTTATCGTTAAATTCTGAAGATAAAAGTATTACCGCCTTTGATTTTTTCGGTACATAAGACACAATTGTCAGGTCATGGGTAAATCCAAAAATACTGCTGAACACTTCTCTTTCTTTTGATGGGAGAAATTCTTTGGGAATTTCTTTTTTATTTGAACGCAAAGTCCCAGTCAATGTTAATTTCTTTTCATTTAACAAAATGTTTGCTAAAGGTATACTTGTGAAAAAATTATCGGTTGTTATACCTCGACCTGAACCTGCCAATGGAGCGGTCATTTCTAAAACAACTCTTTGGCCTTGATTAACTTCTTTTTTATTATTTTTCTTGCCAGTGTAAACCTGCAGATTGCAGATATAAGATGTTGCAGAATCGGCAGCGATCCAAATTTTTATACCATACCTTTGTGGTTTATCTTTCATATAGACTTTAAACGGACAGCGTCCACGATATGCTGCAAGTCGCTCATCTATGGTAACATGGAATCCTGGCTCATAATTTTTAATGCAGGCAGCGACAAACTTATCAAATATTGATCGCAAGGCTTCCATTTTATCTCCAGACTGAGCAATTCTTGCTTCCCTTGTAGTTTTGTCATCGCTGCGGATATGGCTAAAAATATAACAAAATCGGTCCCTGGCCATAGCGGCAGGAAAGAAATGCTGCCGGAACAAATCGTCGGAGGTCCACAATTCATCTAATGCTAACTTTCTTCCACGATTTCTTCCCGAGGCAAGAAGAATTCCAAAAAAAGCATAGATTTCCTCACGTGTAATGGCTGGCATATTTGAATTTTTGGGATTCAGCTGACAAAATTTATTGGAGCAATCTACTATTTCATCTATCATTTCTTCTGTAACAAACAAGAAGAAAGAATCTTTTATAGTCAGTATGTTTTCGCTCCCATTTTTTAATCCTGCAGCTTTTGTCACTATATTATGAGCCCTAGACCGTGAGTTAGGTGGTGGCAAAGAGGACCACAGAAAACCAGATTTAGAAGTGAAAAATATTCCTTCTTCATCGGATCCATTTGGCTGCTCAATGATGTCATCGATATCTTCATCATTTTCTGACATTTCTTCCAACACTACGTTTTCCGTTTCACTTTCGAATTCTGTATCTAAGATTTCGAATTCTAAATCACTGTCATCTACACTACTTCTTTCACTTTCAGAACTCTCCAAAAGTCGTTCAATCTCGTCATGAGATAATTGATTTTTTCTTGCCATTGTGGCAATGTGGCGAAAAAAAATATAAACTGGAAATCGTTCAACATAAAACAATTTATTGTGATGTTTTGAGTCACTAACTTTGTGTTTTAAAACTATTAACAACTTTTTTAATATCAGTGATTTAAAACGCAGTAAATAAATAAATTAGTTAAAAATAAATGTAAAAAATTATATGTACGAAAACAATCGCCAAAGATTGACAATGTATGGTTTTGTTTTTGAGAAATCGACGGACGCGGCAGACGTCACACCAAGACAACAGATAGCGGCCAACTGACCATACTCAATAATCATTTTTGAACTTTCATTTGTTATTTTTTTAAATAACTCATTTGAATCTGGTCCCATAATTTTCGTTTATATCTCAATTTGTAGGTAAATATTTGAAGAAAGATTACATTGAAGGAAAATGACGTAAACAAATTACCTATTAAGTAATCGATAATTTTATGTACAACCGGGTCTGATCAGACCCACCATCGCAGAGTAAGTGTTAAATTAAGTTAAAAATATGCCGCTTTTGCTGGGATATAGTACATTTTCTGGGCATTCCGAAAACAACTGAAAATTGGCGATTTTTGAATTATGACGTTCTTGAAAGGAGTGAGCGATTTATCCTTGGGTAGTTCATATCTTACTTTGTAAGGTTCAAACCTAATGATGGGAAAATTATCTTGAAAAAAATCAGTTGTTTTTAAATATTACATTATAAGTTAAACTTGATTAAAAACAATAATTAGACTTTACAAAAAAGTAATTCTGAATACATATTGAAACAAATAATGCACAAGCTGAAACAAATGCCATTTGAGTTAACCAAAGAAAAAGAAATGTAGAGTAGAAATTAATATGAGGGTGTTTTATGAAAATTTCAGAATCAAAAAACCGAAATTTTTAAAATCAGAAACTCTTTTAAGTACATAATAAGTCAAAATAATTGAAATTTAACATAAAACCAGCTTTAAATTACTTGAAAAATATATTTTAATTTCCTCCATTATTTAAAACGATAAGGATTTTTAATAATTTCATCAATTAATTCGGCAGTCATTTTGTGGAAATATCTATTCATTTGGCAAATACCACTATTTCTTAACATTTATTATGACACATGTTTCGATGCATTCCGCATCATTTTCGAACACGGTGTTTCAAAATGACGCGGAATGCACCGAAACACGTGTTGCAATAGATTTTAACGAATAGTGGTATTTACCGTGTGAAATTTAAATTAAAAATGGATTTTAAATAGTTTTTGGAATTTTGCTCCTGTTTTATTTGATTTTTGTACACAATGGTTATTGGATTTTCGTGGTTATCGTAGATTCTTCTCCTTCTATTATAGAAATCACATTTTGCAAAGAATATCCTCGTAATCAGTATACTTTTTTTATTTTAGCTTGTTTTTTTATTCAAAGCAAATTAATGATAAAGGATTAATGCGTTTGGTCAAAAATTATATGTGAAGTTGAAGTAGGTACCGCATTATGGGAGGGAACATTCATTCGAGCCTTTATCCGCACCCCAATGGTGCATAGGGCACTGCATCATATAAACGCAGTGTTATCTTGATCGTTAATACACGAAAGAAAGGTGATCAGCCCTCCGCTTCAGGTATCAGTCCAGGGTAATATTGAATAATTATTAGAGTGAAAAAATCACTTATATTTATAAGACCCCCCTCTGGGAATCGAACCCGGGACCTCCAAAACGGTAGCCGAGCGCGCTGACCATTACACTACGGTTTCGGAAAAAAATGTTTTAAATATTGTATTTCAATTTTAAATGACTCTTTTCAGTTATTTTTGCTGGTCAAAATGTAAAAAAAAAATACAATTTAAAACATTAACCCCTTATAATGTTCCCTGCAAGGCGGTACCCATCTCAACGTTATAGGAGGGTTTACTTTATGGACTTTGTTTTGAATTGAAGTCCTCGACTTGCAAAAGACTAGTTTTCCACAAGCCCTGATGCTATTATAGTGAGAAATTATTACGTAAGTAGATCAAGTAGATAATTATCCCTGAAATGTTATTGCTGAATCGTAGAAATTATTCTCAATGATGAGTATATTTAGGTATCCAATAAATACGAAATGCTTGTCTTGTTGAACTAATTTATTTCACGGTTATATGACGAAATGCCTGTATATCTGTAGTGCTTTTGAGAGAAATAATATTATCTGAACTAGTTGATAAACCAAGGTTACAAATTTAAAATACGCATTATTGGAGGCTGCCAACATTATGAAATTATTCAAATTGTACCCAGCAATAAATCAAACAGCACTTACATGTCGCTCACTCCTTTCAAGAACGTCATAAATCAAAAATCGTCAATTTTCAGTTGTGCATATTTTCGAAATGCCCAGAAAATGTACTATATCTTAGCAAAAGCGGCATATTTTTAACTTAATATTTACCCGCCGCAGGGCAGAAAGTGTAGTTTTTGCATTTTGAAGAAAAGGTATTGATTAATTATTTTTGTAAATATACTAAATAATTTTCAAATAGAGAAAAAACCTTCAGGTTTTACCTAAAAAGATCTGTTGCACAGTAAAAAGGTCGATACGTGGATGGATATTTATTTTTGATATATTGTATAGTATTTAAAAATTCAAAAACGTTCTCCTGAAAAATCAAGTTTTTTGATTTATGACGTTCTTGAAAGGAGTGAGCGATGTGTGCAATAATTTACCAGTATTTTACCTCATTAAATACATTTTGAGTGTGTCCAAATACTTGTTTATGAATTATATTATTATTAGTGTGTCCAAATATTAATTATTTCCACTTGGGAGTTATTTTATACATTTTTTCGACATCTCAACATAGCTAAAAAATTTTATGGAAGTCTGAGCATTTAAAGGGCTTACGAACATAATTACGGACCGTCATAGGATATTTTTTATGAAATCTATATATTATAGAGACAGAATTATGTAAAAATAATAAAAATAAAAATAAAACTAACCATCTCTAGGTTTTATTTTATGACAAAATTACATACAAATATCCACAGATGTCATTGCTATGCAAGTTACATCATACCAACTGACAGACAGACTGCGACGAGCATTTACGTCCATACTCCCGGAAAGGTTAAGTGATCACTTTACACACGTGTAACATTTACCAGTTCTACCCACGATTTATGTACAACCACAATTCTCAAAATTTTGGAGCATCTAGATATATTGATGAATCTCGTGACATAGTACGAGCGAGTCAACAGCCATCTAAATAAAAATGTCAACATATTGAAGCTAAACTGGCAATAAACAATGAAGTCTGGTTCCAACCCTAATGTATGTAAGTGAAGTATGGAGTTGAAAAAAATAATATGATCGTAATATGCCGGGTATAACTGGATAAGTTTGTACATTTTAAGCTAATCGAATTAAAATACCAATTCAACTCAGATTATTTTTTAAAACTTGATAACAGTAAAGTTAAATTATCAGCGAAAGCTAAAATGGCAGTAGGTACACAACGATGAAGAAGCGAAGCATGGAGTTGGCAAAAAAAGATGAAAGTAGACTGAATGCAGTTAAAATACGCTCTCTCACACGAATGTACGTTTAAACGATGTATGGTAGGTGTTCGAATGGCGATATGAGGAAAGAATGCAAGGCTGACATAAGGATTATTGATAAAATTATGAAAGGTGTGCTAAGATGCTTTGGGTACGTGAATTAATTGAGTGAGTAAAGGATGGTTCAATTATTTTATGAGGCTGGTAATGTGGTAATAGAAGCAGAGAAAGACCAAAGAAAACTTGGCATGATAAAGTATGTCAAATAATGGAAAGCTGTTAGGTCAGAAGTCGAAATAATCGTGGAGTATGTATAAAGAGATGTATAAATACGGATAAAGTTTAGATTGTTTTGCAAAGACAGAGTGGTGTTGCGTACTTTTCTCTCTGTCTACCCTTGCGTTAAAGCGGCTTGATGGTTAGTTAGTTAATGTCGAAGAGCGAACTATCGGTTTCTTAGTTCAATCTACAATGTCTAAAAGTAAGTTAGTTAATTTATTACAAAACACGTTTGTAAAAATCTCACAAACTTGAGCTGTATTTACTGACGTCATCGTATGCTGTTTTTCTCAATTATTGCAGCTCATTCCGCAAATATTGAGAATTGCAACAAAAAAACGGAGCTCAAAGAGTTCATTGTCCCATTTATCCGCGTCACCGCGGTGAAATAACTCCTATATTTTCACCGGTTGATCTTCCGACAATGTAGTTAGTCCGATTCGCCTTCCGCATCCCCGGTCAGCCATCCAGAATTATTGGCTCAGAGCGTTCGACCTTTAAGCGGACGCTTTTGTCTTGAGACGTCGCCAAGACCCTAGCTGTGCTCCGATGCACGATAAATTGCATATGTTAATTCCACTCCGAAATAAAACACACTGTGCCCAAAACAGATCTCCATTACGTAAACGATACTTAACCGGACCGAGATTGAATTAGTCTTCACGCAAAAGTGCAGTCTTAATTGATTAAACATTAAAACACGTCATTTTTCATCATTTCTTTTCCCTGCAAGATGTTGGACCATGTGCTAAACTACATTTATCCACAAAAGATGCGAATTCTTTGATATCTTTCTTGAAACCTTTGAAACATAAGTATATTTTCACGGAATTCTGATCGTCTCTCAGATATCTTTCTTACATAGATCAAATTAACGTATGGTGCTGTATGCAGCTAATATATGATCCAACCTAATGCATCATGCCTAAAACAGATCTCCATTACGTAAACGATACTTAACCGGACCGAGATTGAATAAGTCTTCACGCAAAAGTGCAGTCTTAATTGATTAAACATTAAAACACGTCATTTTTCATCAATTTATTTTCCCTGCAAGATGTTGGACTATGATATAAACTACCTTTCTCTGCGAAAGACAAAAATTCTTTGATACCCTTATATTGTAGAAACCTCTTTAACTTAACTTTATTTTTATGGAATTCTGATCGTCTCTCAGCTATCTTTCTTACATAGATCTAACTAACGTATGGTGCTGTATGCAGCTAATATATGATCCAACCTAATGCATCATGCCTAAAACAGATCTTCATTATGTACACGATACTTAATTGGACTGAGATTCAGTTGGTTTTTACACAAACTTACAGCCTTAATTGATAAAACATTAAAACATGTATTACACATAATTTTTCATTAATTTCTTTTCCCTGCAAGATGTTGGACTATGTGTTTAACTATCTTCCTCCAAAAAAGATGCAAATTATTTGATATAAACCTCTAAAACTTGACTATTTTTTCGTGGAATTTTGATCGTCCCTCAGCTATCTTTCTTACATAGATCCAACCTAATGTATGGTGCTGTATGTAGGTAATGTACCATGCCCAAAGATATTAATTGTTTAACAGATCGTCATTATGTAAACGATACTTAACTGGACTGAGATTAAGTTAGTCTAAATACAAATATGCACTTTTAATTTGATCAACCATATTTTTCATCAATTTCTCTTACCTACAAGATATTGGACTAAATACTTAACTATCTTTCTATGTAAAAGATCCAAATTTTGTGACATCCTTTTAGAATTAGGGGTTTCCTGACTATATTTTCGTGGAATTCTAATCGTCTCTGAGCTATCTTTCTTACATACATCAACCTAATGTATGGTGCTGTATGGAGCTTATGTATGATCCTACCTAATGCATCATGCTTAAAACAGATCTGCATTATGTAAACGATACTTAATTGGACCGAGATTAAGTTGGTCTTTACACAAAAGTGCCGACTCAATTGATTGAACATCAAAACACGTATTCCACGTAATCTCACGTCATTTTTCATCATTTTTTTTCCCTGCAAGATGTTGGACTATATGCTACACTAAACTACCTGTTTTTACACTATCTTTTTTCAAGATATAAATTATTTTATACCCCAAAGAAACCTCAGAAACATGATAATATTTTTATGGAATCCTAATCGTCTCTCAGGTATTTTTCTTTTATCATATCTATAACCTTAATCCTAAATAATTGCCACAAATTGTGGTTACCCAATTTTTTTACCTTCTCAAATAATCGATTGAGAAATCATCCACCAACTAATTATCTATAATACCAACCGGGTATGTGGTCGATTCGACTACACGCGACTACTGAAATGTTTAAAATGTTTTTTTTTCTTTCAAAAAGCGTGTAAAAAAAATGTGTCGAATCCATTTCGGAATTCAAGTTTCGCCAAATCTTGTGAAGCTGGTCTCAAGAAAAATCGTTTTTGCCCATGACAACTTGTCAAACATGACAGTGAGATGACGCTCGTGTTTAAATCTTTAAATAATGTTAAAATATATATATCCCGTCTGTTGAAAATCGCGTTTGAACAAAACCGTCTTGGATTCACCGCAAAATGTATATTAGATCTAAGAGAATACATATTCTGGAATTGAATTTGTTCAACAAGGTGAATGGGTAATACTAAAATTGACAATTTAAATTAGCCCAGCGGTTCTCAAGGTGTGCTTCGCGAATACAAGGCCCCTGCGATGGTTCCGCCTCGATAAATAATCATAAAATAATAATAAAGTTGGATAATTTATAAAGCGGCATTTTCGTAAAATATTACCTCAAGGGCGCTTCACACGCTTAACATAATATGTACTTTATACTACATTCAACTTTATTACGTCTTACACTAAACAGCTGATGAAAAATAATAATAATAAAACAAATCAAATAATTAAAGGAAAACCAAGGAAAACTTAGTATGATTAAGTGCCTATTTTAAATACTTGAAAGTAGTCAGGTCAGGAGTCGAAAGTCGTCGAGAAAGGAGGAGATGTATGAGGAGATGCATGAATTTGAAAGACGCTAAGATAGTTTCTAAAGACAGATTGGTGTGGCGTTCTATTTTCTCTGCCTACCCCTGCGGAGAAGTGGCGTGATGGTTAGTTAGTTATTTAGTACTAACAAGTTTTATATCTCCCATCAAATGGAAACAAACTTATCAATTTACAGCGGAATCAATTCAGTGTTTTTTGTGAATTGTATCTACAATATGTATGTTGTTTTGTATATTGATGTAGAAGTCAGTAGTGTATAATGAACCTATTTTAGTATGACTTAATTAAAAATTAATATAAAACCAGGTTTTGCTTATTTGAGGCATCTGTAAAATACTTAGCGTTTCAAAGGGTCAAGTCGCCAAAAAACTTTAAGGAGCACTTAAACTCATTTGTAAATCCTGTCCCTCTTCCCCAATGGAGCTTCGATCGAACCCGCGAAGCGAGTTTCGTAGTCGAGCGTCTACCCAAATACGCCACGGCGCCTGTCTTCAATAATATTTTACAAGTGAACATTAAAAAATTAGGAATCTGGGTTATGTAAGTAATTTCTTCCTTTGGAACTTGGAACGTGTGTACTATTAAGATGACCACGATAAAACTAGACTAATTAGTTCATTCTTTCTGTTGTTAATAAAATACTTTAGTAAAAAAAAAAACAACGGTGATATTGTAAGCAAGTATTACAGATTCATTAAAATACTCATTATTCTTCTGAAACTTTAGAAAATTCATTCTGTACTCGATTAAGATTTGTTAAAATTTATGCTAATAGGAATGTTGCCAAGTCACCACGAGGTTACAGATCCCCTAATTCACAGACGTTTATACATTTAATAGTTTAAAATATTATTTACAACCTCAATGCATCTACTCGTAAATACCTTGTTGAAGAATTTGTGTATCATTTTAGCAGAGGAAGGCCGAAGAAAACTTGGCATGATCATGATGATGAAGCAGCGTGATGATTAGTTGGTTAGTTGGCATGATCATACATATAAGTATGCTAAATACTTGCAATCGGTCAGGTTAAAAGTCGAAATAATCGGTAGGTATCTGGAGATTCATTGCAACGACAGATTGTTGTGGCATTTTATTCTCTCTGCCTACCCCTGCGGGAAATCAGCGTGATAATTAGGCAGGCGTCATGGCGTAGTTGGGTGGACGCTTGACTGCGAATCTGGCGTCGCGGCCGGGTTCGATTCCCGCCAATTGCAAAATGAATTGAAGAATGATTTATTTTCAATTACTCTGGGTGTTTGTGATGTATTATTCACTTTTACCTTTCCTATCCTTACTATTCCACCTGCAGACAAGCATCTAAAATAGACGCTTTGCGGGTTATTCTTTAAAATTTTATAATATTATTATATAAAATTATATAAATATTTAAATATTCTTTAAAAAAAAGTTAATTAGATCATAATTTGTCACTTCTCAAGGGAAAACACTTTCCATTCCTCGTAATACACCATTCTTCAGTAGTTCCTTTGGAACGAATTACCTTTTAATATATTATTAGATTAAAACCAATATTTTTAGCTTTTCCACTTTATTTTTATTTGACCAGCGACCGGGTTTCGTCGTTACAGACATCATCAGACTGGTCTGATGATGTCTGTAACGACGAAACCCGGTCGCTGGTCAAATAAAAATAAAATGGAAAAGCTAAAAATATTGGTTTTAATCTAATAATATATTAAAAATGCAATTCCATCACGAAGTGTCAGTAGATAATATAAATGAATTACCTTTTGATATGAAAAATGCACCATCATTGATGACTTCAAGAAATGAGGAATTTTTACTTGGTTTCTTCTTCCTCTCCTCCCTAAACTCCTTACTCGATCCTTCCTCACTTCGTCCTATTTTCAATAATTTAAGTGTGTCCAATTTTTCGGTTTAAAAAGATGAATTTGGTCGACTTTGGAGTGAATCATATAAATTTTATCTAAAAACTAGTGTAAAACATGAGTATAGCGAAATAAAGGATATTTTCGGACGTCTCTCAGCATATAAAATAATTCTGGAAATAAAAATTCATGAATGATTCTACTAAAAAAACTTTCTAATTTAAACCACAGATGACACAAAGTTGTACGAAAAAATACAGAAAATGTTGATATTTTCAATGAAAGCATAAATAAAACTTTCCGGAAATTGAGTAATGTGGTTGTCAATCATGGGTAGAATGGTGAATGTTACAGTTATAAAGTGATCACTTAATCCAAGCAACGAGAGCCCTAATTAAAATTCGTTAATTTATGTATTAAATTTAAAATCAAACACTGATTTGTTGAGTCTACTAAGTTGTATTTTATTGTTTAAAATAACACATACAATTTTGTGACAATTGTTTCGCCTAATTATGGCATTTTTAAACGAATGTGAAGATGTTTGATTTAACATTTAATACAGAAATAAAAATGGAGTTCTACAAATTAAATACCAAACCTATAAATAAAAGTCGTTAACCCTGTACATGTCCAGACTTTCATGTTCCCACCTCAATAGGATCGGTTATTTATTTGAGATATCTATAAAAAGTCTTGTTATTAAAATATTAGGGGATGGGGGAGCGATTATTGAATAAGGAGAAAATTATAACATTTTTGCTTTGTCTAGTATCGGGTTGTATTGTCTAGACACACCACGTGGTCATTTATATGAGTATAAGGAGTTCACGTGTCATGATGACGTATTTGATACATTAGTGTAGTTGTAGTCAGCGCGTTTTGCTACCGTGCAGGATTCGATTCCCAGGAGGGATAAAATTAATGAAAGTGATTTTTGATTAATAAGCTGATTTACTATTACCCTGGATTACGAGCCGAAGCGCAGGATTGATTGATTAATTACCCTGGTTTCATGTTATTAGCTCCAAGATAACACTGTGTCGTCACGTCGGCGTCGATAAGGCACAGCATCGTATAGTTACGATGCAGTGCCTTATCGATTATTAGATTATTAAATCCATAGCTTTTAGGGTCCGGACACGAGTCTTCTTTTTTCTCGACCTTATCCTAACTCATTAGAGATAGCACCGCATCGTATTGCAGTGTTATTTTGATAGTTAACATAAAGAAAAGGTGATCTGCCTTGATCTTCAGGCACTAGTATTACCGTGAAAAACAACTTACATTTATTTTGTCAGGTATTTTATGTAATGTACATCTGTACCCTTACATAAAATAGAAAGATGATGTACATCAACTAATAATTCATAGGAAACCATACTTTTTTACAAGCATTTCTCAACAAAAATGCCGTAATTTATAAATATTAGCTACATTCTAGTACTTCTTCTAACCCTTATTCGCACCCAATGGTGCATAGGGCTCTGTATATCGCTCCTGCGCTTCAGGGAGTAGTCCAGGGTAATATTAAATAAATATTTAAGTGTAAAATCACAAATATTTATTTTCACACCCCCCCCCTAGGAATCGAACCCGGGACCTCCAAAACAGTAGCTAAACACGCTAACCATTACACCACGGAGGCAAACAAGTACTAGTATTTCTACTGCTTTTAAAATATCAAAATAATTCAAATTTAATGCACTTACTATATACAGTTTATGCTTTACTTTCGATTTTAATCAATTTCTTTGTGACGAAATATATAAATTTCCAAATAACGAGTGCAAGTAAAACAAACCAAGAAAAAAATCTAAAAAAAATATCATATCCATTGTAACTCTGTATAGGAGTGATTTTTTTTATACAATAACAAAGTTCCAATAAAAATCAATAAATAACTTAAGCCGAGAATAACAAATTGTTATTGTGTTACGTATTTTTAGAACGCCAAAAGACTTGATAGAATATGAGTTAATCTATTTAAATAGATATTTGGTGCCAAATATTTTAGCATGAATTACTATTTTATATTTTCCTTTACAAATGCTCTGACAGTTATATGCTCTAATTAAAATCGGTCTTTAAAATCTCCAAAGCAGTGATTCTCAAAGTGATTATTAGAACTCTTTTACGCGATCCTCTTCCTTTCACCATAAAAGTTATCACAACTCTTTCTGTGTTGTCTGTGGGCTCTACTTATGACATGATCAAAGCATTGTAGAGTTCGCTGACAGATTGGATGGAGTTTTTTCACACCCAGTTTGTTGATGATAGAGTCGTTAGTACAAAGGCAGTCCAAGGCGCTATGGGAATTTGATTTGGTGCCAACATCTCATTTCGAATGCACTATTTCTTAGCTGTTCCGATTATTCAACAGACATATTTTCACAAGCACATAAAAAGACATTTATATATTTATTTTAAACATTGCTTATTTAAACCTTATTCTAGAATTGTGGTCACAAATCTAGGGTTAGATTTTTCACGACTTTTTTATTATTTTATATCATAATATTTTATTTATTTTACATGGGAGTTGTATTTATTTACCTTTCTTATTAAGGTCACAATTCTAGGGTTAGATTTCTCACGACTTTATTATTATATTATATCATAATATTTTATTTATTTTACATGGAGTTGTATTTATTTACCTTGCTTATTAATGTCACAAATCTAGGGTTAGATTTCTCACGACTTTATTATTATATTTTATCATAATATTTTATTTATTTTACATGGGAGTTGTAAATGGGGTTACATTTTTCGCACATTAAATATTATATTCCATCAGTTTATTTCAAAAAAATAGATGGGAGTTGTGCTTAAAATTTATTTGTTTATTATTTACAAGATTTTTAAATATCATTAATTGGATTTTTGTTTCTTCTTACTACAAAATTGTTTTATTTTGAACTGTGTTGGGAACAGGAGAGATAATTTAATGTGGACCGATCAGGAACTTCTCAGCATTTGCTCATTGCTGGGAAGAACTACGTAAAACTCCTTAGGAGAAGTCGGATTATGTCGTCGGACGCCTATTTTATTTTTCCAAGGTCTTCATCTTTATCAATTTTCGGGGTCCATTTTGTAGGGTCCTGTCAGATCTAATACACGTTAATTGGACAATTGGTAACGTTTTACAATATTTTAAAATCGTGACTCTTATTACAAATGTTTGGGAAACTTTGAGTCGTGTTTTCATTTGTTTTTATATTCCCTTTGTTTTATTTTAGTAGCTTGGATTTCCGTATTAGAGTGATGTCTTAGTTATCCCGGGAACAGCTGACGGCTGACTAGCACATCCACGTGCCTTACGCCTCATGCCTCGTGTCTTACGGCTGGCTCGCGGCATACCGACCCAGAAATGTAACAATATCTTCATTGATCTCGAGTATGATGTCATTAAAGAGTAATTTCCTGACAGAATTCTAACATTCTGCGGACACGTTTTCTTTGTGAAAATTCTCAATCAAATAAGAAAATTAACGACTTAAAAAAAATTATGTAGAGCAAAATGGACGCAGCTAGGAAAAAGACCTACTAGTATTTTATTTAAAAAAAAAAAAAAAAAGTTGTATTTGACTTTAAAGTACCGTATTTTACGTACATTAAGACGCATATATATATATATATATATATATATATATATATATATATATATATATATATATATATATATATATATATATATATATATATTGTATATATATATATATATATATATATATATATATATATATATATATATATATCGATCCTCGATTAATCGTTTTTCTGGATGTGTCGTTAATTTTCCTACTCCAAATTCATTTCTTCCAAAAATAGTTCGCATCGACATTTTAACACAAGATTTTACCATTTTTATTACTAGATTGCAAAGCCAGACTTAAAAAAGTTATAAGCTGCATAAAAAAAACTGCTCGTTTTCAGACGTTTCCAGTATTAAAAAATAATTCGGGTTCAGATCTTGCAAACATCGAAATAAAAGGGTTTCTGCTTAATTAATGATATATGTATGAGATAAAAAAAAATTGAGTTGTGTGGTTTTCAATCATGGGCAGAATGGTGATAGTTACACGTGTGTAAAGTGAACACTTAAACCAGACTATGACGGTTGTAAGCCCCGTAAATGCCCAAGACTTCTATTACTTCTTCATCTATGTTGAGATGTCAAAAAATAATGTAAAAAAAAATTCCTATAATTGGAGATAAGCCAGATTTGTGAACAAATATTTGGACACACTAAAAATGTAAGAAGTATTTTTAAATGAAAATTTTCGAAGACGACATATTTATTCAAGTATCAAAACTCCTATTACGTGTGGTTTGTTGTTGAATAGTAATAGAATTTTTTTTGCCACATTATCAATTGATCCACATACATATCGTAGTCGTACAGGAGAAAATGTCCAACTAACAAAACTTGTTCAGGAGGGCCATTTAAGTCACTTTTGTTTGGCAAGAAAATAAACATCAATGCAGTTAGTCATTTTTAACAAGTCAATATATTATACTTCCAAGTTTAAAATCCTTTGAGATTTTTTTCAGGGCAATATTAAGCTAGTAAGATATCAAATAGTCAATGATCACGTTTTTGTAAAAAATGCACTTGGTCACTTTCTCCTGTATGTCTACAATATGCATATTGTGAAGAAAGGTTTGTTGGTCCAAAACTCCCTACATCAAAATTATTCCTTTATAAGAGTAATCTCTTTATGCTTCAACAAAAATGATTTAGAGCGAAACGCATGTTTTCTTTTGAAACGTTTGTGTCAAAATTTGTATTATGATTGCCAAGACTTGATGAATGGGCTGAAAATGTATATTATTCAAAGTGGTATTTAGAATCATAGACGTCACCAAGATGCTAGTATTTATGTTACAGAGTTTAGAAGGTTACAAAGATGTTTTATTTAATTATTTAAAACTTTCTTATTGCAGCCATCTAGATTATAATATATGATGTAAGTTTATGTATTAATTTTAAATCAAACACAGATTTTTTGAGTCTACTAAGTTGTATTTTATTAACAAAAACACATAAAAAATTATATTGTGACAATTGTTTTGCCTTTTTAGGGCATTATCAAACGAATTACATTAGACATTCGTTTGATAATGCCCTAACAAGGCGAAACAATTGTCACAATATAATTTTTTATGTGTTTTTGTTAATAAAATACAACTTAGTAGACTCAAAAAATCTGTGTTTGATTTAAAATTAATACATAAATTAAAATGGAGTTCTACAAATTAAACGCCAAATCAATAAATATGATGTAAGTTATTGTATTATATTATATTGTAAAGAAGAATTATAATTGACTTTTAAAATAAATGTTTATATCGTTAAATATATAATGGTGTCGTATTACAAATACAAAATACGTCACAAAAAACTTACTACTAACGAACTTTTGATAAAATGACAAATTTTAAAACCAAACATAACAATGTGAACACTAGGGTTAAAATAAATATGTGTATTTCACGCTACTACTTGTCAAGGTTGATCGCTTTTTCTCCGTGTATTTCACTGTCAAATTGTGCTTGTATACGATATGGTGTCCTATGCACCATAAGGCTGCAATAATTTAAATGTATATTTATATAAATATATGTATATATATATATATATATATTTATATTTATATATATATATATATATATATATATATATATATATATATATATATATATATATATATATATATATATATATATATATATATATATATATATATATATTTATATATATATATATATATATTTATATATATAAATATATAAATATATATATATATATATATATATATATATATATATATATATATATATATATATATATATATATATATACATATATATAAATGGATTTTTCAAAAAGGGTTTATTTTTTCTTTACAGATATGGATGAGTGCCATTATGCCACACTAACTCAGTTGTCCACTGCTCCCCTGACGGCGCTATACGCTTACCAGAAGACAATCGGGGCGCCTCAACCCACTGCTGCTGCTGCTGCCCTGGTAAGAAGAAAACACTATTACGACTATTACTGTATTACCAGATAGCCACTGAAATGCGACTTCCAACACCTACCTATCGGATGCAGACGTTCGCCTACAGAGGCCTCTGAGAATAAGCTACTTCTTCTTCCTAGCTCCATCCCAACTTATCGTCTGTGAAGACTGCTGGGGTCAGCTCTCTTTATCCTCAAGTTGTAGGTCCTTCTATCATGTGAAAAGTCACCAACACCATGCTTTCGAGTCATGTTATCTTTCTGTAGCATCCATGAATTTTTTTATCTTCCTCTCGATGTTGTCCATCCATTATTGTCTGGTTTACAATTAGTTCAGGTTCTCTACGTTCTATGCGCCCATACCATCTCAATTGCCTTTCCTCTACCTTACTTTTGCTGTCAGTTACACCCAGGCTTCCACAAATTAAAAACTCTTTATCTTGCCTCTAAGGGACAAAGAATAAGCTTCGTATATCGCTCACTCCTTTCAAGAACGTCACAAATCAAAAAACTTTAAGTATAAAAATATAATACAATTTATCAAAAATAAATATCAAGCCACTTATTGAACTGTTTACTGTGCAACAGATCTTTTTAGGTAAAACCTGAAGGTTTTTTCTCCATTTGAAAAATATTTAAAATATGAAAAAAAAATTAAACAATACCTTTTCTTCTAAATGCAAAAACAACATTTTCTGCCCTGTACCGGCTAAATATTAAGTTAAAAATATGCCGCTTTTGCTGGGATATAGTACATTTTCTGGGGATTCCGAAAACATGCATTACTGAAATTTGACGATTTTTGAAAAATGACGTTGTTGAAAGGAGTGAGCGATATCGCTCACTCCTTTCAAGAACGTCATAAATCAAAAAACTTGATTTTTCAGGAGAACGTTTTTAATGTTTAAGAATAAAATACAATGTATTAAAAATAAATATCAAGCCACTTATTGAACTTTTTACTTTGCAACAGAACTTTTTAAGTAAAACCTGAAGGTTTTTTTCTCCATTTGAAAAATATCAAGTATATTTAAAAAAATAATTAAACAATACCTTTTCTTCAAAATGCAAAAACAACACTTCTGCCCTGTAGCGGGTAAATATTAAGTTAAAAATATGCCTCTTTTGCTGGGATATAGTACATTTTCTAGGCATTCCGAAAACATGCACAACTGAAAATTGACAATTTTTGATTTATGACGTTCTTGAAAGGAGTGAGCGATATATCTAGAAATACTTACTTTCTTTTCTTGGCTCTCTCTATCCTACAAACTTCCTTCACATATATGCATTATTCATTCGTGCCTTCCGATTACTTTTGATACTACCAGATTTTAGGTTCTGATTGATCTGATCGTGCCTTTTTTGCGATCAAGTCTTTTGGTGGCCGTCCTCGTTCCGTTCTCCCGCTCACATTTGCTAATTCTTAGGCATTCTCAAATAATCTTTTCAACTATCCCCAGTTCAGCCATACATTCCTTTCTAATATATTAAATTTTCATTCTGTCACACAACGATTTTTCATATTGTATTCTCGATATTTGTAATTTAATTAAAGATTTTATTTTTCAAATGAATGATAGTGGGAAGGGGATGAAGATCGGCTTTGTATTTGTGTTATATGTATTTTTTGGCTAAACTAGCAAATTTTCAACGTGTTTTGCGAATACGTCCAATATTATCTTGTCACAAAGGTACCGATTAATAAATAACCCGCATGTTTATTTACAACCTTGAACTTAAAAGGATACCTTGTGAGCAAACAGGAAATGTCAGCTCGATTATTCACATATTTTTCAATTTACTGTCAACACATAATTATTATCAATCTTTCAAATTGTATGCATAAAATTGTCCTCCATTAATTGGATGATTTCGCGCAATTAACAGCTAAATTAAATTTGAGCCTAGATGATACGTGTTTTTCGCATAAAACAAATTTTATATTCAAATTATTTTTTGACATCTCATCAAAGATGAAGAAGAATATGGAAGTCTGGGCATTTACGGGGCTGACGACCGTCATAGGCTGGTTTAAGTGATCACTTTACACACAAAAAATAATATGAAAATAGCTCCTGTAATTGGAGATAATCCAGATTTTGTGAACAAGTATTTGGACACACTCAAAATGTTGTAAATATTTTATTTTATTTATTTGATTTAAAAGCTTCAACTCGTTTACGAGTGATTTTGACTCTTACAAACAAAATACATTTAAATGATAATAATTATATTATCCACTGACACTTCGTGATGGAATTGCATTTTTAATATATTATTAGATTAAAACCAATATTTTTAGCTTTTCCACTTTATTTTTATTTAACCAGCGATCGGGTTTCGTCGTTACCGACATCATCAGACCAGTCTGATGATGTCGGTAACGACGAAACCCGGTCGCTGGTCAAATAAAAATAAAGTGGAAAAGCTAAAAATACTGGTTTTAATCTAATAATATATTGATAATAATTAAAAAGGATATACGAGGAGAGATAGAGATAGGAGAAAAAAACGGTGAAAATAATTAACAGAAATTCAGGAGAATATATTATAAAATAAATTATTTGATCTTCATTAATTAAATCATATTAAAATGTGGACAGTAAAATTGTTTTGTTACCTTAAATCTAACTATGAAATTAGGATCGTATATACACACAAACATATACTTGTATATATGTTTGTATATGTTTGTAACACCTATATCCGCAAATACATTATTTCGACTTTAACAAAAAAGGATATTAAAAAATTGTGGACATCTTACATTTATATGTTTCAAACATATTATAAACATATGTTTCAAACATGATATACATAGATATCTATTTGAGTATGTCTACATATAACATATACCCATAATGAGCCGCACTTAAGCTCACAGAAATACATAGTATGAAATTGAAGTATTTTTGTAAGTATTTCATAAAAACACAAATATTTCCCTATTGGTTTGCGTGTTTGAGTGTGGATAGGTGTAAACCACATACCGCTCATTCCTTTCAACAACGTCACATATAAAAAATTGACAAGTTTCAGTTGTGCATGTTTTTGGAATGCCCAGAAAATGTACTACATATATCCCAGCAAAAGCGGAATATTTTCAACTTAATATTTATCCGCTACAGGGCAGAAAGTTTTGTTTAAGCATTTTGAAGGTATTTTTAAATTATTTTCTTAAATATACTAAATATTTTTCAAATGGAGAAAAAACATTCAGGCTTTACCTAAAATGATCTGTTGCCCAGTTAAAAGTTCAAACTTGGCTTGATATTTATTTTTTTAATACATTTTACAATATTACAACTTTAAAAACGATCTCCTGAAAAATTAAGTTTTTTGATATATGACGTTGTTGAATAGAGTGAACGATATGATATCTGATGTTTTCCGATGTCGAACAAGATATATCGGTAGGTTTAGCGAAAATTCTAGTAATCACTCGACTTTTTACAGAAACAGTATATAGTTGATTTCTTGTCACCGATATGCGTTCTGAGACCGTATCAATTAGCTTTATTAATCATTCTTTTACTTCATACGAATGATTATATGACACTTATGAGTTATAAGGCAGGTCAGAGGTAGTTAAAACCGACTTCAAAAGACAAAATAACAAAAAATGTCTTATACGGAACAAAAAGTAAGTGCCTACCGTGAAAAAGAAAACTAAATTTGAAAAGATGTTCCTTTTGGAAAATATTATAAGAAAATGACAAAAATATTCCCATATTTTTCCATGGTGAGTATTTTTAAAATTTATTTCATAGATACATACATTTTTTTACAAAAAGTATTACGGCTATTTAGGCATGGCCTGTGTTAAACTGAAATACTTACATGTTAATACAATTTTATATTTTATTATTATTTGTTTTTTTTTAATTATCAGATTATATACATTACACACAAAAGATGCAATAACAATTATAAACCTAGAATATAACATGAACCTAGATTTTCATATTCACTGCTGTTTTAACCCTAGATTACTAAACTATCCTACAAGTGACGTTGTTACTAAACATTCGTAAAAAATACAACACAGAAATAAAACTGTAATAAACAAGATAATTAAAAACTTTTATTGCCATTAACATCAACATTATTTGGGTTTAAGAGAAGGTTTTTGAAGCGGGTTTTATGAAATATTGTTTTTCCAGAAATCGTCATTTTGCCGTAGTAATTTTTACGATTGTCTAGTATTCTAGGGTTATATCATTATTATCGTATTTTATTATCGTATGGTTTTTAGTTGTCATATCATATTAATACAAATTATAAAAATAATAAGTAAAAATATCTTCCTCAAATCCCCATCTACACCGATGGTGCATAGGGCACTGCATCATATAAACGCAGTGTTATTTTGATCGTTAACACATGAATGAAATGTGATCAGCC